>NW_027200876.1:0-16123 GCF_038502225.1 Cherax quadricarinatus
GTGTGTTTGTAGTGATGTATATGTGTACACATGTATGTATATATGTGTGTTTGTAGTGATGTATATGTGTACACATGTATGTATATATGTGTGTTTGTAGTGATGTATATGTGTACACATGTATGTATATATGTGTGTTTGTAGTGATGTATATGTGTACACATGTATGTATATATGTGTGTTTGTAGTGATGTATATGTGTACACATGTATGTATATATGTGTGTTTGTAGTGATGTATATGTGTACACATGTATGTATATATGTGTGTTTGTAGTGATGTATATGTGTACACATGTATGTATATATGTGTGTTTGTAGTGATGTATATGTGTACACATGTATGTATATATGTGTGTTTGTAGTGATGTATATGTGTACACATGTATGTATATATGTGTGTTTGTAGTGATGTATATGTGTACACATGTATGTATATATGTGTGTTTGTAGTGATGTATATGTGTACACATGTATGTATATATGTGTGTTTGTAGTGATGTATATGTGTACACATGTATGTATATATGTGTGTTTGTAGTGATGTATATGTGTACACATGTATGTATATATGTGTGTTTGTAGTGATGTATATGTGTACACATGTATGTATATATGTGTGTTTGTAGTGATGTATATGTGTACACATGTATGTATATATGTGTGTTTGTAGTGATGTATATGTGTACACATGTATGTATATATGTGTGTTTGTAGTGATGTATATGTGTACACATGTATGTATATATGTGTGTTTGTAGTGATGTATATGTGTACACATGTATGTATATATGTGTGTTTGTAGTGATGTATATGTGTACACATGTATGTATATATGTGTGTTTGTAGTGATGTATATGTGTACACATGTATGTATATATGTGTGTTTGTAGTGATGTATATGTGTACACATGTATGTATATATGTGTGTTTGTAGTGATGTATATGTGTACACATGTATGTATATATGTGTGTTTGTAGTGATGTATATGTGTACACATGTATGTATATATGTGTGTTTGTAGTGATGTATATGTGTACACATGTATGTATATATGTGTGTTTGTAGTGATGTATATGTGTACACATGTATGTATATATGTGTGTTTGTAGTGATGTATATGTGTACACATGTATGTATATATGTGTGTTTGTAGTGATGTATATGTGTACACATGTATGTATATATGTGTGTTTGTAGTGATGTATATGTGTACACATGTATGTATATATGTGTGTTTGTAGTGATGTATATGTGTACACATGTATGTATATATGTGTGTTTGTAGTGATGTATATGTGTACACATGTATGTATATATGTGTGTTTGTAGTGATGTATATGTGTACACATGTATGTATATATGTGTGTTTGTAGTGATGTATATGTGTACACATGTATGTATATATGTGTGTTTGTAGTGATGTATATGTGTACACATGTATGTATATATGTGTGTTTGTAGTGATGTATATGTGTACACATGTATGTATATATGTGTGTTTGTAGTGATGTATATGTGTACACATGTATGTATATATGTGTGTTTGTAGTGATGTATATGTGTACACATGTATGTATATATGTGTGTTTGTAGTGATGTATATGTGTAGATGAAAGTGAAAAGTAAACATCAAAAAAAACTTGTATGATCTACATAATAATTCAGAGTAAAGAAGAGCACAGTTCCGTGGTACAGCTGTCAGCTTGACTGACTCTGCTGTCAGCACAGTTCCGTGGTACAGCTGTCAGCTTGACTGACTCTGCTGTCAGCACAGTTCCGTGGTACAGCTGTCAGCTTGACTGACTCTGCTGTCAGCACAGTTCCGTGGTACAGCTGTCAGCTTGACTGACTCTGCTGTCAGACTGGCTGACAGCTGCAATAATAATAATATAATAATATCTGCAATAATAAAACACAAATACTTTTAAACAGCTAAATAAGTAAAAAAAACTTGTTCTTCGTATATTTTCAAAGTGTAACATAAAAGGATTTCCAAAATTTACGTTAATTAGCCTCTCGGAGGTGGCGGAACTGTGAGGCAGCTTGGTGGCGTCTAGCTGACCTACGGTCGCGGCTGTCTTGGTGGGTGTAATTACTGGACGCAGTTTTCTGTGTGTGTCACCTCCAGTAATTCCACCCACCTGGACAGTCTCTACCGTAGACCAGCTAGACAAGACCAAGTTTCCATGCAGCGAGGTCACTGAAGGTGGCAACCGCTGACTCTGGGGAAGTGGGGAAGGGAGTCCACCTGAGGTGACATAAGTGGACTCCTGGAGACACTGATCCGGGGAAGGCACCGCTGACTCTGGGGAAGTGGGGAAGGGAGTCCACTCAGGTGACACAAGTGGACTCCTGGAGACACTGATCCAGGGAAGGCACCGCCGACCTTAGGCAAGTGGGTAAGGGAAGACATCCGAAGCGAGCGGATGGATTCCTGGATACATGAACTTGAGGAAGGTTGTTGTTGAGGCTGACCTTGGGTAAGTGGGGAAGGGGAGACATCCGGAGCGAGCGGATGGATTCCTGGATACATGAACCTTAGCAAGGCAAGAATACATGCAGTTGAGGCTGACCTTGGGTAAGTGGGGAAGGGAAGATATCCGGCGGTAGACGGAAGGATTCCTGGATACATGATCCTGGGAATGGCAAGAATACCGCTGACCTTGGGAAAGTGGGAAAGGGAGTCCACTCAGGTGACATAAGTGGACTCCTGGAGACACTGATCCGGGGAAGGCACCGCCGACCTTAGGGAAATGGGTAAGGGAAGACATCCGAAGCGAGCGGATGGATTCCTGGATACATGAACTTGAGGAAGGTTGTTGTTGAGGCTGACCTTGGGTAAGTGGGGAAGGGGAGACATCCGGAGCGAGCGGATGGATTCCTGGATACATGAACCTTAGCAAGGCAAGAATACATGCAGTTGAGGCTGACCTTGGGTAAGTGGGGAAGGGAAGATATCCGGCGGTAGACGGAAGGATTCCTGGATACATGATCCTGGGTACGGCAAGAATACCGCCGACTTTGGGGAAGTGGGGAAGGGAGTCCATCTGAGGTGACATAAGTGGACTCCTGGAGACACTGATCCGTGGAAGGAACCGCCGACCTTAGGCAAGTGGGTAAGGGAAGACATCTGGGAGCGAGCGGATGGATTCCTGGATACATGAACTTGAGGAAGGTTGTTGTTGAGGCTGACCTTAGGTAAGTGGGGAAGGGGAGACATCCGGAGCGAGCGGATGGATTCCTGGATACATGAACCTGGGTAAGGCATGAATACATGCAGTTGAGGCTGACCTTGGGTAAGTGGGGAAGGGAAGATATCCGGCGGTAGACGGAAGGATTCCTGGATACATGAACCTGGGTAAGGCATGAATACCTGCGGTTGAGGCTGACCTTGGGTAAGTGGGGAAGGGAAGATATCCGGCGGTAGACGGATGAATTCCTGGATACATGAACCTGGGTAAGGCATGAATACATGCAGTTGAGGCTGACCTTGGGTAAGTGGGGAAGGGGAGACATCCGGGAGCGAACGGATGGATTCCTAGATACATGAACCTGGGGACAGCAAGAATACAGGTTGGTGAGGCTGACCTTAGGTAAGTGAGGAAGGGAAAACATCCGGAGGAGGACGGATGGATTCCTGGATACATCAACCTGGGGACGGCTGAGGCTGGAAGGCAGAGAGAGAAAGAGAGGCGAGGCTGACCTTAGGGAAGTGAGGAAGGGGAGACATCCGGGGGCCCACGGATGGATTCCTGGACACATGAACCTGGGGAAGGCGAGGGGGGGGGGACCTTAAAGACGAACCACTGGCCTCCACGTGGCAAGGTCTGGTAACTCAGAGATAACTCTGAGGCTGACAGTGGTCGCAAATATATTATAATTCATTATAATATACTATAATATTTTATAATATAATTTATTATTTGTTATTTTAAATTCATGACTTGGTAATTTGGATTCAAAAGCGTCAACCAGCCTCCCTGACAGTAGCATCGAAGGTGTTATTCTGACTTCAGCCTCCCTGACAGTAGCATCGAAGGTGTTATTCTGACTTCAGCCTCCCTGACAGTAGCATCGAAGGTGTTATTCTGACTTCAGCCTCCCTGACAGTAGCATCGAAGGTGTTATTCTGACTTCAGCCTCCCTGACAGTAGCCATGGTGGCATCTCGCTGGTGCCACCCACGTTATCATAATCTGAAAAAATCCCCCCCCCAAAAAAAAAAAATACTTTCATCATTCAGCACTTTCACCTCACTCACACATAATCACTGTCTTTGCAGAGGCGCTCAGATACAATAGTTTAGAAGCATATGTGAAGTAATATATGATATCCCTCTAAACTGGGTAAAACTGGTCAGTTAACAAGACCTGATTTAAAATTAAGTCCATTCTTATATTTTCTCTGTACGTTTAAAGATACATTTTTCATTTATGTTAATGTAAAAATTAATAACCATGTTCAAAGGAGCCTTAGAAAACTTATCTAACCTTTAAGTTTACAATTTAATAATAAACAAACACAATGAAATACATTTTTTTCTGTTAGGTTCAGAATGATTTCTGCGAAATTATTGCACACACAAACTTTCACTTGCCTTATTCGGCAAGTAACTTTCAGTAAGAGCATACTAACACATACACAAACTTTCACTTGCCGAATAAGCCAAGTGTAAGTTTGTGTATGTGTTAGTATGCTGTTATTGAAAGTTACTGTACTTTTCTTTTATGTTACTTATTACAACCCAGGAGTCCCAAAGGCCTGTTATCCTGGGTGTAAAGGGAGCAAAATAAACACAGCAGAAAAACTTTTGACTTGCGTTATCCTTCATCATTTTAGAACAGATGTACACTATATACACTATGTACAACACTAGGTATTAGTGCACTCCACGGTAAGCAAGGCAGAATAGAAGCCACTAGAGAGCAGACCGTGCTTCAACCAGCTCTAGAGTGGGAATGAGAAGGGCAGACAGGCGAGTGGTACCCACAACACCTCTGCGATTGCCAAAACCATCTTCTCATTGGCTGGAACCTGGGTACTGGTTGAACGACGGGGCCCCATCATCAACCCTTAGTACCTGGTTCGCTGGTTGGGGGAGATAGCCTTAAAATGAGGGTGTGTACATGCGCCGAATAAAGGTTACGTACTCTTTGCATGCCACATTACTGTATTTGTAAGTTGTTCAGCTGTTGTTGCTTGTTGTTGCTCCGCTTTTGCGCAATACTTTGTTGTTCTTTCACGGTGACGTGCATGCTGTGTTGACGTGCATGCGTGCACGTGCATGCTGTGTTGACGTGCTTGCTGTGTTGACGTGCTTGCTGTGTTGACGTGCTTGCTGTGTTGACGTGCTTGCTGTGTTGACGTGCTTGCTGTGTTGACGTGCTTGCTGTGTTGACGTCTTGCTGTGTTGACGAACTTTCTGTGTTGATATGCTTGCTGTGTTGCCGTGCTTGCTGTGTTGCCGTGCTTGCTGTGTTGTTAAAGTGAAGTAAAGGTTCAACACTGCTAGTTACTGCAAGCACTTCAAACTTACCCACAACACCTTACACAACAGTGTCTCCCACACTGGCATGACTGTCTCCCCAGGCAGGTATGTAGTGTCTCCCACACTGGCATGACTGTCTCCCCAGGCAGGTATGTAGTGTCTCCCACACTGGCATGACTGTCTCTCCAGGCAGGTATATTGTGTCTCCCATATTGTCATTACTGTCTCCCTAGGCAGGTATCTTGTGTCTCCCACTCTGGCATTACTGTCTCTCCTGGCAGGTATCTTCTGTCTCCCACACTTGCATTATTGCTCTCACGCATGCCAGCATGCTTGAAGTCCAAGTCCCTCGCACACAAAACCTCCTTTACCCCCTCCCTCCAACCCTTCCTAGGCCGACCCTTACCCCGCCTTCCCTCCACCACAGATTTATACACTCTCGAAGTCATTCTGATTTGTTCCATTCTATCTACATGTCCGAACCACCTCAACCCCTTCTCATCCCTCTGGATAATAGTTTTGGTAATCCCACACCTTCTCCTAATTTCCAAACTACGAATTCTCTGCATTATATTCACACCACACGTTGCCCTCAGACATGACATCTCCACTGCCTCCAGCATCCTCCTCGTTGCAACATTCATCACACATTCCACAGACCCATACAAGAGTGTTGGTACAACTATACCTCATACATTCCCCTTTTTGCTTCCATGGACAAAGTTCTTTGTCTCCACAGACTCCTAAGTGCACCGCTCACCCTTTTCCCCTCATCAATTCTATGATTCACCTCATCCTTCATAGACCCATCTGCTGACACGTCCACTCCTAAATATCTGAATACATTCACCTCCTCCATACTCTCTCCCTCCAATCTGATATCCAATATATCGTCACCTAATCTTTTTATCCTCATAACCTTACTCTTTCCTATATTCACTTTTAATTTTCTTCTTTTACATACCCTACCAAATTCATCCACCAACCTCTGCAACTTCTCTTCAGAATCTCCAAAAAGCAGTGTCATCAGCAAAGAGCAACTGTGACAACTCCCACTTTGTGCTTGATTCTTTATCTTTTAACTCTACACCTCTTGTCAAGACCCTCGCATTCACTTCTCTTACAACCCCATCTATAAATATATTGAACAACCATGGTGACATCACACATCCTTGTCTAAGGCCTACTTTTACTGGGAAATAATCTTCCTCTTTCCTACCGATATTTATCTCTTGCGACTTACCAATGTCACTCATCCTAATGGTTATAGCTCATTTCTACCTAACGTAAAATATACAATAAGTTCTTTGGACGTGGGACGAGGGGGACAGTTGCGCCATGTATTTATTATCCATGCTTAAAGTAACGTTCTATATACTAAATATTTATTTCCTCAAATAATTTCTGACAGCACTCCCTTGGGCACCTCCTTCACTTTTTTTTTGCTCGCTGCTTGGTTTTAATTACATGTGCAGGCAGGAATTCCTGACCTTTTACCTAAACCTTCCTGGCTAACTCCTGTTATACCTCTCAAGGCTTCAGCTACTGAAGGGGATTAGCCGAAAGATCTAAAGCTGACTTTTTACAATCCCGTGACTTGTGTTCATATTCTATATATATTTATATATATATATGTATATATATATATATATATATATATATATATATATATATATATATATATATATATATATATATATATATATATATATATATATATATATATATATATATATATATATATATATATATATATATATATATATATATATATATATATATATATATATATATATATCGTGCCGAATAGGTAAAACTAGGCAGTTAGCAAGAACTCATTTAAAATTAAGTCCTTTCTAAAATTTTCTCTTATATGTGTTGAGATACTTGTCTCATTTATGTTAATGTAAAAATTCATAATTTTGTACCAAAAGAATCATAGAAAACTTACCTAACCTTCTTATAACAAGCGCATTTTAATTTAGCCTAATTCAACTAAATATATTTTAGATAAGTTTACAATAATTTAATAATAAACAAACACACTGAAACATTTTTTTTCGTTAGGTTCAGAATGATTTTTGCGAAAATATTGCATACACAAGTTTTCGCTTTCCTTATTCGGCAAGAAGAGAGCGTTGCTATTTAAGCCAAAATCTTAGTCTTGTTCAAGTCACAAACAGATCTGTTTTTGACTTGAACAAGACCGCTGTGTAGGCGATACGTTGTTAATGGAGGGGCGCAGTAATGCCGTTGATGGTTTCTTGTTTAAAGGAATTAGATCAATCTTTCCTCCTAACTTCCAAACTACGAATTCTCTGCATTATATTCACACCACACATTGCCCTCAGACATGACATCTCCACTGCCTCCAGCCTTCTCCTCGCTGCAACATTCATCACCCATGCTTCACACCCATATAAGAGCGTTGGTAAAACTATACTCTCATACATTCCCCTCTTTGCCTCCAAGGACAAAGTTCTTTGTCTCCACAGACTCCTAAGTGCACCACTCACTCTTTTTCCCTCATCAATTCTATGATTCACCTCATCTTTTATAGACCCATCCGCTGACACGTCCACTCCCAAATATCTGAATACATTCACCTCCTCCATACTCTCTCCCTCCAATCTGATATTCAATCTTTCATCACCTAATCTTTTTGTTATCCTCATAACCTTACTCTTTCCTGTATTCACCTTTAATTTTCTTCTTTTGCACACCATACCAAATTCATCCACCAATCTCTGCAACTTCTCTTCAGAATCTCCCAAGAGCACAGTGTCATCAGCAAAGAGCAGCTGTGACAACTCCCACTTTGTGTGTGATTCTTTATCTTTTAACTCCACGCCTCTTGTCAAGACCCTCGCATTTACTTCTCTTACAACCCCATCTATAAATATATTAAACAACCACGGTGACATCACACATCCTTGTCTAAGGCCTACTTTTACTGGGAAATAATTTCCCTCTTTCCTACATACTCTAACTTGAGCCTCACTATCCTCGTAAAAACTCTTCACTGCTTTCAGTAACCTACCTCCTACACCATACACTTGCAACATCTGCCACATTGCCCCCCTATCCACCCTGTCATACGCCTTTTCCAAATCCATAAATGCCACAAAGACCTCTTTAGCCTTATCTAAATACTGTTCACTTATATGTTTCACTGTAAACACCTGGTCCACACACCCCCTACCTTTCCTAAAGCCTCCTTGTTCATCTGCTATCCTATTCTCTGTCTTACTCTTAATTCTTTCAATAATAACTCTACCATACACTTTACCAGGTATACTCAGCAGACTTATCCCCCTATAATTTTTGCACTCTCTTTTATCCCCTTTGCCTTTATACAAAGGAACTATGCATGCTCTCTGCCAATCCCTAGGTACCTTACCCTCTTCCATACATTTATTAAATAATTGCACCAACCACTCCAAAACTATATCCCCACCTGCTTTTAACATTTCTATCTTTATCCCATCAATCCCGGCTGCCTTACCCCCTTTCATTTTACCTACTGCCTCACGAACTTCCCCCACACTCACAACTGGCTCTTCCTCACTCCTACAAGATGTTATTCCTCCTTGCCCTATACACGAAATCACAGCTTCCCTATCTTCATCAACATTTAACAATTCCTCAAAATATTCCCTCCATCTTCCCAATACCTCTAACTCTCCATTTAATAACTCTCCTCTCCTATTTTTAACTGACAAATCCATTTGTTCTCTAGGCTTTCTTAACTTGTTAATCTCACTCCAAAACTTTTTCTTATTTTCAACAAAATTTGTTGATAACATCTCACCCACTCTCTCATTTGCTCTCTTTTTACATTGCTTCACCACTCTCTTAACCTCTCTCTTTTTCTCCATATACTCTTCCCTCCTTGCATCACTTCTACTTTGTAAAAACTTCTCATATGCTAACTTTTTCTCCCTTACTACTCTCTTTACATCATCATTCCACCAATCGCTCCTCTATATATATATATATATATATATATATATATATATATATATATATATATATATATATATATATATATATATATATATATATATATATATATATATATATATATATGGGAAGTACAATGCCTGCACTTTAAAGGAGTGTTTTGGGATATTAGCAGTTTGGAGGGATATGTTGTGTATGTTTATACGTATATGCTTCTAAACTGTTGTATTCTGAGCACCTCTGCAAAAGCAGTGATAATGTGTGAGTGTGGTGAAAGTGTTGAATGATGATGAAAGTATTTTCTTTTTGGGGATTTTCTTTCTTTTTTGGGTCACCCTGCCTCGGTGGGAGACGACCGACTTGTTGAAAAAAAAAAAAATACATATATATAAATATATATATATATATATTATATATTATATATATATATATATATATATATATATATATATATATATATATATATACATACGTATATATATATATATGTATATATATATATGTATATGTATATATATGTATATGTATATATATATATATGTATATGTATATATATATATATGTATATGTATATATATATATGTATATGTATATATATATATGTATATGTATATATATATATGTATATGTATATATATATATGTATATATATATATGTATATGTGTATATATATATGTATATGTATATATATATATGTATATGTATATATATATATGTATATGTATATATATATATATGTCGTGCCGAATAGGCAGAACTTGCGATCTTGGCTTAAATAGCAACGCTCATCTTGCCATATAAGACAAGTGAAAATTTGTGTATGCAATAATTTCGCCAAAATCATTCTGAACCTAACGGAAAAAAATATATTTCACTGTGTTTGTTTAGTATTAAATTATTGTAAACAAATCCAAAATATATTTAGTTGGGTTAGGCTAAAATAAATTGCGCTTATTATAATAAGGTTAGGTAAGTTTTCTAAGTTCCTTTTGGTGCAAAATTATAAATATTCACATCAACATTAATGAAAAAAATATATCTTTAAACGTATAAGAGAAAATTTTAGAAAGGACTTAATTTTAAATGAGTTCTTGCTAATTGACCAGTTTTACATATTCGGCACGACATATATATATATATATATATATATATATATATATATATATATATATATATATATATATATATATATATATATATATATATATATATATATATATATATATATAATTCAGTCAGTTTCTTTGAATGAGAGAAATGACTGCCGATGCAGTATCGGTTATACACATCTGAACAATTATAAACCTTAAAGTTACATAAAACTTTATATTTATACATCATACAAATTAAACACATGAAGAGACGACTTTCACAATGATGTCAGGAAGTTTTTCAGTCGAGTGGCAGCTGAAAAAAAGTAATTGACAGCGCACGCCTTTATCATACATCCAACTGACGCTGGATAATTCCAGTAAATTCTGTGTGAGTGTGTATCTCTCTCTCTTTCTCTCTGATATATTGTCACTTAAGTTGTTCTCTTTTCATTTTGTTACTGTAGTGTGTTCAAACGACACGTGAACAAACACAAGAACATATTTATTACAAAACGTTTTGGTCCTGAGACCTTGATCATTTCTGCTCAGACGTGAATCAAGGTCCCTGGACTGAAACATTTTTTTAATATGTCCTAATGATTGCTCTAGTCTCTTTTGTCGGTATGAGTTACCAAGGTTTATCATCAGTCTTGTTGGTATGAGTTACCAAGGTTTATCATCAGTCTTGTTGGTATGAGTTACCAAGGTTTATCATCAGTCTTGTTGGTATGAGTTACCAAGGTTTATCATCAGTCTTGTTTCTGATGCTGCCACAGTATGGCAGGTTCTTCCATTATCCAGTATATTAATTTGTTAAATCAATGAGTTTTGACAGGAATTGGCAGGTGCTTATGTAGTTTGGCGTTAGTTAATAAGGTGGCGAGATGACTAGTTGGTGAGTTGCCTAGTTGGTGAGTTGATTACTCGGGGTGTTGACTAGTTGGTGAGCTATCTAGTTTGTGAGTTGACTAGTTGGTGAGCTATTGAGTTGGTGAGGTGATTAGTTGGTGAGATGACTAATTGGCGAGTTGACTAGTTGGTGAGTTGACTAGTTGGTGAGATATTGAGTTGGTGAGGTGATTAGTTGGTGAGGTGATTAGTTGGTGAGATGACTAATTGGCGAGTTGGTTAACTAGGCAGTTAATAAGTGGGCGATGTGAATGATACTAAATATACAAATATATTACTAAGAAATATATTTGTTTATTCATTTATAATATAAGCAACCTTAACCTGCACGTAACACTCTCTGTCCTGATCAATTAACTCAACTAATCAAGATACCAGGACGAAACGTTATATAATAAATGTGTCTTAGTGTTTGCTTACCTGTCTTTCTAAACTAACTTGTCGGTATCTATTACTAAAGTTTATGCAACTTTCTATCCTCTTCTCAGCAACACCCTCCATCCTCCCCTCCTCAGCATCACCCTCCATCCTCCCCTCCTCAACAACACCATCCATCCTCCCCTCCTCAGCATCACCCTCCATCCTCCCTTCCTCAGCATCACCCTCCATCCTCCCCTCCTCAACAACACCATCCATCCTCCCCTCCTCAGCATCACCCTCCATCCTCCCTTCCTCAGCATCACCCTCCATCCTCCCCTCCTCAACAACACCATCCATCCTCCCCTCCTCAGCAACACCCTCCATCAATCCCTTCCCCTAAGAAAATAACACCCGCCATTATTTCCCCCTCCATCACCCTAACACCCTCCCCCCCTACATCACCACGCCCACCATGACCTTTCTATTTACAACACCTCCATCAATCAGCTCTGCAACCCCAACTCCCCTTCACTGTAGGTTCTTGTTTTTGTTACGTGGATGCAGTGGTACATGGCATGTGTCTGTTCCTTTATTAGTTATAAAATATACAGAGGAATGACGGGAAATTGGTAAATAGAGCCAAAGACAGTGAGGCAGAGGCAGATTACTGGGATTTATGTCAAGAAGTATTAGCAACAGAAGTCCAACGATTATACTACAGCTCCTCACTTACATTATGCAGCTCATTTCTGGTCTTCATATTACAGAATGGATAAAAATTCGTTAGAAGTGAGGAAAAGAATGACATTAATAAATAGCATAAGAAATCTTTCTTATGAAGAAAGATTGAAGTCTAAGGTCTTAATTTACATTCTCTTGTAAGACGAAGAATGAGAGGAGACATGATTGACGTGTATAAGTGGAAAATGTTTATCAACAAAGGAGATATAAGAAGGTCCTGAGGATATCCCTCCTAGAGAGAACCCTTAATAATGGATTCAATTTCGATAAGTTTAGATTTGTAAAGGCTGTAGGAAAGTATTGTTTTGGAAATAGAGTAGTCGATGAGTGGAACAGATGGCTTAGTAGGGTTATTGAAATTAAACCTTGAGTAGAAGCAAAACCCCTTTTTCAGGCTGAGGGACTGACCACCTCAAAACTACGTCTTCAAGGATGATGCACTGATTACATCGTCTTCATATCTCTACTGCTTCTGCTAACTGTTCTGTACTCGACTGAAGAAGCCTACTGAGTAGGCGAAACTTTTCAGAATAAAGATAAAACTGTTGCACATGCGTCTTACTTATCAAAAGAGAATGCAAATTAAGAGACTTCAAGCCCTACTACGTAGACTGCAAGGGCGTGGCCATTCGAGTGAGAATGAGGTAGGTTGCAGGGCGCTCATACTTAGAGAGGTGAGCATCACCACATTTGAAGTCCGACAAGCGCAGCCTTCTCTCGGTCACCCATTCTTTTCCTTTCGACTTTCTTAAGACACATCATGTTGTATTACGGAGTGGAAAAAAATAGCTTTGACGTGGCAGATCGAGTTTTTTCCCCATGGCTATACAGAGGTAAAGAAATGAGGGAGAGAATAAGAGAAAAAAAAACTCACTAGGATCGTGGTAAAAATTAAACTAAAAATCGAAAACGATTAATGCATCATAAAAGACACTCTCTTGAATGAACTATAGTCTGGAACAGTAGTATATCATTGTATAATATATGCTCGAAGCAGGCGCCAAATGTTCCTGGTGCAGTTAATTACGAAGTAATTGTAACTGAAGCAGAATGTAATTAAAGTTTTGTTTAGAAATTATAATTGAATTTTCAGATAAGGTATAAGCTAGACTTGTCTTGCTTATACCTGCTTAAATTACATCATAAAACTAAGGCTAATGGAAAAATGAATGTACACATCAAATAGTACACAACTGTAGCTTCTGGTGTGACTCTTCTTGTTAAGGTCACGTCCTGAACGTGAACTGCAGAGAGTCATTTTTTACTTGGGCGTTATGAGACTGGGCCCCTTTTCTTAATCCGAGTGGAGAATTGTTGACGAATAGGCGTTTTGTTTCGTTAGGAGCAAAGTTTATTTTTGAATGCTGGAAGCCATTGGTTATGAATTCTCGTATGAATAAACGTTAATGGTTTTCATGAACATCTCTCACTAGTGAATGAGAAACCATTTCTTATTACGTTTCATAATTTTGATATTAGGGATGACTTATTGGGAAGTTAAGTATGTTAACTGGCTTCCAAGTTAGTATTGTAATATTTTATACAGGTTCATGAGGGCAAAGGTCAAGGAAGGAGAGTGAAAGGCAAAAGTAACAGAAATATGGTCACTACATCGCCAAAACTATCGTTTCCTTCATTAGTTTTTAAATTATATTTTTTCACTACTGCTATATTGTGATATTATATAATAAATTCTGAGTCCTGAATATTAAATCTGCAAAGATGAAAGAGGAAAGCTATTTAACACAGTCTGTTAGTTCGGTCAACTGGACTGTGCTTGTGACAAACTTATGATTCTCCTTTTACACCGTATAGGTTCTTAGTTTATTGATAGGGTGGAGCTTGGAGCAAAAGTGTAGTGAATATAATCTGAATGGAAACCTCAGAGGAAAGTATAATTTCCATAGCATCTTCTGAAGTATAGTATTTTAGTTTCCATTAAGAAGAACCTGACCATACACACTTATCATACACATTTAAAACATTGTAATGACAGAAGAATGCTGAGAATTTAAAATAGAAGAAAGATGATGCACTGTAGAAAATAACTGAAAGAGCTAGTGGGAATAACAGCAGTACACAGAAGCACTCGTCTATGTTGTCATATTTTAAGAGTAAGACAGAGAAGTTAACCAAGTCCAGCCAAAATGATTTGAAACAAAGATCATTAACCAAGACAACTCCTGCATTCTATTGCATGTGACCAACTGCCACTGAATATTGTAAAGAGTTGTACTTTCCTGGACCTTCATTTAGAAGCAAAACCGAAAATTGTGATTCCTACATGGTCAACAATTAAAAACACTTCAGCATTCGCAAGAAAGATGGAGGCTTGGGTAACATTAGTTCTCTGGACCAATCACAAAATGATGCCATTCCTTTGGAACAAGAACTGGTATCTGTAGTTAAGAGTTCTTGCTTGTCATACTTTAAGAGAAACTTACTGTCTTCAAAATAGCTGCATATGAGGAGCTGTTTGACGTTATGTTATCAGGAAATCCTCTTTAAGGGGGGCTCCTTGTCGTGGTAAAGAGGCTCTTGATCTGAGGAATTGGACCCTCTGGTCTTCTTCCTCAGACCGAATCTAATTATCACTCAATCCCCCTTCCCTATCTCATCCTCCCCATCTCCCCTTTTCCCTTTCCTCTCTCCCTCCCATCACTTCCTTTTCCCCGTCCCATTTGTAGCCTCTGAGGTCCTTCCCTTTTGACATTACGTTTTCTAGGCATGGGGAAAGTGTGCAGGGGCTCATCCCGCTCCTTGGGATTTCTTGGGAGTGGTGTAGTTTGCCGTGGAATCTGGACGATTTGAAAGCACCCTTCTCCCTTCCCGGATTTCCAGGAGGTGGGGTAAGGTGTCCTGCAGGTGATGGGTGTATCTCGAGAGGCTGCCTGCCGGTTCTGGGAGGTGGCAGACGAAGGAGGTATGCTTTGTGGTGGGATGTGAGGTTGCTATCCCAGAGTACTGGTTTACTGGCGTGAAAGGTAGGGTATGGCATGGGTTCCACACTGCATCTGCACTGCTGGCGGTGCCGAGGTCATCTTGGATGAGAGGGGACTCTTACGGCCCATTGATACCTTCTAGTAACTGTCCCTAGGCTGTCCCTCTTCCTTTTTTTTTCTTTCCTTCTTTCATTTTTTCCTTAAAATAATAATCAGAAAAAGGAACCACCACCATGGAGTCCTAGTTCCATGACCCCCCCCTTCTCCCAGGCCCCTTTTTGTTACCGCATCCTGTTCTGACCCGGCTTCATTATTGGACTATCCTCCATACTTTTCCCATACCGCTGTACCTTCTGCTGGTGACGCATCGTCACCTGGTCCAGGTATCGAGCCTCCGCCCATTTCTTCTAGTGCCTCTGCCCATTACACGTCTTTACCTATGCGTCCAGCTTCCCCAAATACTGTGCGACGGTTTTCGGATTGCCCACCTGCCTCAGGTCAGGCCACCTGCAGTCCTATGTCTAAACGTTGCAGACCACTTGCTGACGATGGCTATTCCATTTCTACTCATTCCACCGAGAAACGACCTATATGACACCTACTTCCCTTTCGCACCATGTTTA
>NW_027200877.1:0-16121 GCF_038502225.1 Cherax quadricarinatus
CCAACAGTAGCATGATCCTGGTGTTCAAGAGTCTTATGGCAGCCAACAGTAGCATGATCCTGGTGTTCAAGAGTCTTATGGCAGCCAACAGTAGCATGATCCTGGTGTTCAAGAGTCTTATGGCACCCAACAGAGTCATGATCCTGGTGTTCAAGAGTCTTATGGCAGCCAACAGTAGCATGATCCTGGTGTTCAAGAGTCTTATGGCAGCCAACAGTAGCATGATCCTGGTGTTCAAGAGTCTTATGGCAGCCAACAGTAGCATGATCCTGGTGTTCAAGAGTCTTATGGCACCCAACAGTAGCATGATCCTGGTGTTCAAGAGTCTTATGGCACCCAACAGTAGCATGATCCTGGTGTTCAAGAGTCTTATGGCAGCCAACAGTAGCATGATCCTGGTGTTCAAGAGTCTTATGGCAGCCAACAGTAGCATGATCCTGGTGTTCAAGAGTCTTATGGCAGCCAACAGTAGCATGATCCTGGTGTTCAAGAGTCTTATGGCAGCCAACAGTAGCATGATCCTGGTGTTCAAGAGTCTTATGGCAGCCAACAGTAGCATGATCCTGGTGTTCAAGAGTCTTATGGCAGCCAACAGTAGCATGATCCTGGTGTTCAAGAGTCTTATGGCAGCCAACAGTAGCATGATCCTGGTGTTCAAGAGTCTTATGGCAGCCAACAGTAGCATGATCCTGGTGTTCAAGAGTCTTATGGCAGCCAACAGTAGCATGATCCTGGTGTTCAAGAGTCTTATGGCAGCCAACAGTAGCATGATCCTGGTGTTCAAGAGTCTTATGGCACCCAACAGTAGCATGATCCTGGTGTTCAAGAGTCTTATGGCAGCCAACAGTAGCATGATCCTGGTGTTCAAGAGTCTTATGGCAGCCAACAGTAGCATGATCCTGGTGTTCAAGAGTCTTATGGCAGCCAACAGTAGCATGATCCTGGTGTTCAAGAGTCTTATGGCAGCCAACAGTAGCATGATCCTGGTGTTCAAGAGTCTTATGGCAGCCAACAGTAGCATGATCCTGGTGTTCAAGAGTCTTATGGCAGCCAACAGTAGCATGATCCTGGTGTTCAAGAGTCTTATGGCAGCCAACAGTAGCATGATCCTGGTGTTCAAGAGTCTTATGGCAGCCAACAGTAGCATGATCCTGGTGTTCAAGAGTCTTATGGCAGCCAACAGTAGCATGATCCTGGTGTTCAAGAGTCTTATGGCAGCCAACAGTAGCATGATCCTGGTGTTCAAGAGTCTTATGGCAGCCAACAGTAGCATGATCCTGGTGTTCAAGAGTCTTATGGCAGCCAACAGTAGCATGATCCTGGTGTTCAAGAGTCTTATGGCAGCCAACAGTAGCATGATCCTGGTGTTCAAGAGTCTTATGGCAGCCAACAGTAGCATGATCCTGGTGTTCAAGAGTCTTATGGCAGCCAACAGTAGCATGATCCTGGTGTTCAAGAGTCTTATGGCAGCCAACAGTAGCATGATCCTGGTGTTCAAGAGTCTTATGGCAGCCAACAGTAGCATGATCCTGGTGTTCAAGAGTCTTATGGCAGCCAACAGTAGCATGATCCTGGTGTTCAAGAGTCTTATGGCAGCCAACAGTAGCATGATCCTGGTGTTCAAGAGTCTTATGGCACCCAACAGTAGCATGATCCTGGTGTTCAAGAGTCTTATGGCAGCCAACAGTAGCATGATCCTGGTGTTCAAGAGTCTTATGGCAGCCAACAGTAGCATGATCCTGGTGTTCAAGAGTCTTATGGCAGCCAACAGTAGCATGATCCTGGTGTTCAAGAGTCTTATGGCAGCCAACAGTAGCATGATCCTGGTGTTCAAGAGTCTTATGGCAGCCAACAGTAGCATGATCCTGGTGTTCAAGAGTCTTATGGCAGCCAACAGTAGCATGATCCTGGTGTTCAAGAGTCTTATGGCAGCCAACAGTAGCATGATCCTGGTGTTCAAGAGTCTTATGGCAGCCAACAGTAGCATGATCCTGGTGTTCAAGAGTCTTATGGCAGCCAACAGTAGCATGATCCTGGTGTTCAAGAGTCTTATGGCAGCCAACAGTAGCATGATCCTGGTGTTCAAGAGTCTTATGGCAGCCAACAGTAGCATGATCCTGGTGTTCAAGAGTCTTATGGCAGCCAACAGTAGCATGATCCTGGTGTTCAAGAGTCTTATGGCAGCCAACAGTAGCATGATCCTGGTGTTCAAGAGTCTTATGGCAGCCAACAGTAGCATGATCCTGGTGTTCAAGAGTCTTATGGCAGCCAACAGTAGCATGATCCTGGTGTTCAAGAGTCTTATGGCAGCCAACAGTAGCATGATCCTGGTGTTCAAGAGTCTTATGGCAGCCAACAGTAGCATGATCCTGGTGTTCAAGAGTCTTATGGCAGCCAACAGTAGCATGATCCTGGTGTTCAAGAGTCTTATGGCAGCCAACAGTAGCATGATCCTGGTGTTCAAGAGTCTTATGGCAGCCAACAGTAGCATGATCCTGGTGTTCAAGAGTCTTATGGCAGCCAACAGTAGCATGATCCTGGTGTTCAAGAGTCTTATGGCAGCCAACAGTAGCATGATCCTGGTGTTCAAGAGTCTTATGGCAGCCAACAGTAGCATGATCCTGGTGTTCAAGAGTCTTATGGCAGCCAACAGTAGCATGATCCTGGTGTTCAAGAGTCTTATGGCAGCCAACAGTAGCATGATCCTGGTGTTCAAGAGTCTTATGGCAGCCAACAGTAGCATGATCCTGGTGTTCAAGAGTCTTATGGCAGCCAACAGTAGCATGATCCTGGTGTTCAAGAGTCTTATGGCAGCCAACAGTAGCATGATCCTGGTGTTCAAGAGTCTTATGGCAGCCAACAGTAGCATGATCCTGGTGTTCAAGAGTCTTATGGCAGCCAACAGTAGCATGATCCTGGTGTTCAAGAGTCTTATGGCAGCCAACAGTAGCATGATCCTGGTGTTCAAGAGTCTTATGGCAGCCAACAGTAGCATGATCCTGGTGTTCAAGAGTCTTATGGCAGCCAACAGTAGCATGATCCTGGTGTTCAAGAGTCTTATGGCAGCCAACAGTAGCATGATCCTGGTGTTCAAGAGTCTTATGGCAGCCAACAGTAGCATGATCCTGGTGTTCAAGAGTCTTATGGCAGCCAACAGTAGCATGATCCTGGTGTTCAAGAGTCTTATGGCAGCCAACAGTAGCATGATCCTGGTGTTCAAGAGTCTTATGGCAGCCAACAGTAGCATGATCCTGGTGTTCAAGAGTCTTATGGCAGCCAACAGTAGCATGATCCTGGTGTTCAAGAGTCTTATGGCAGCCAACAGTAGCATGATCCTGGTGTTCAAGAGTCTTATGGCAGCCAACAGTAGCATGATCCTGGTGTTCAAGAGTCTTATGGCAGCCAACAGTAGCATGATCCTGGTGTTCAAGAGTCTTATGGCACCCAACAGTAGCATGATCCTGGTGTTCAAGAGTCTTATGGCAGCCAACAGTAGCATGATCCTGGTGTTCAAGAGTCTTATGGCAGCCAACAGTAGCATGATCCTGGTGTTCAAGAGTCTTATGGCAGCCAACAGTAGCATGATCCTGGTGTTCAAGAGTCTTATGGCAGCCAACAGTAGCATGATCCTGGTGTTCAAGAGTCTTATGGCAGCCAACAGTAGCATGATCCTGGTGTTCAAGAGTCTTATGGCAGCCAACAGTAGCATGATCCTGGTGTTCAAGAGTCTTATGGCAGCCAACAGTAGCATGATCCTGGTGTTCAAGAGTCTTATGGCAGCCAACAGTAGCATGATCCTGGTGTTCAAGAGTCTTATGGCAGCCAACAGTAGCATGATCCTGGTGTTCAAGAGTCTTATGGCACCCAACAGTAGCATGATCCTGGTGTTCAAGAGTCTTATGGTCTTATGGCAGCCAACAGTAGCATGATCCTGGTGTTCAAGAGTCTTATGGCAGCCAACAGTAGCATGATCCTGGTGTTCAAGAGTCTTATGGCAGCCAACAGTAGCATGATCCTGGTGTTCAAGAGTCTTATGGCAGCCAACAGTAGCATGATCCTGGTGTTCAAGAGTCTTATGGCAGCCAACAGTAGCATGATCCTGGTGTTCAAGAGTCTTATGGCAGCCAACAGTAGCATGATCCTGGTGTTCAAGAGTCTTATGGCAGCCAACAGTAGCATGATCCTGGTGTTCAAGAGTCTTATGGCAGCCAACAGTAGCATGATCCTGGTGTTCAAGAGTCTTATGGCAGCCAACAGTAGCATGATCCTGGTGTTCAAGAGTCTTATGGCAGCCAACAGTAGCATGATCCTGGTGTTCAAGAGTCTTATGGCAGCCAACAGTAGCATGATCCTGGTGTTCAAGAGTCTTATGGCAGCCAACAGTAGCATGATCCTGGTGTTCAAGAGTCTTATGGCAGCCAACAGTAGCATGATCCTGGTGTTCAAGAGTCTTATGGCAGCCAACAGTAGCATGATCCTGGTGTTCAAGAGTCTTATGGCAGCCAACAGTAGCATGATCCTGGTGTTCAAGAGTCTTATGGCAGCCAACAGTAGCATGATCCTGGTGTTCAAGAGTCTTATGGCAGCCAACAGTAGCATGATCCTGGTGTTCAAGAGTCTTATGGCAGCCAACAGTAGCATGATCCTGGTGTTCAAGAGTCTTATGGCAGCCAACAGTAGCATGATCCTGGTGTTCAAGAGTCTTATGGCAGCCAACAGTAGCATGATCCTGGTGTTCAAGAGTCTTATGGCAGCCAACAGTAGCATGATCCTGGTGTTCAAGAGTCTTATGGCAGCCAACAGTAGCATGATCCTGGTGTTCAAGAGTCTTATGGCAGCCAACAGTAGCATGATCCTGGTGTTCAAGAGTCTTATGGCAGCCAACAGTAGCATGATCCTGGTGTTCAAGAGTCTTATGGCAGCCAACAGTAGCATGATCCTGTGTGTTGGCAGCCAACAGTCTTATGGCACCCAACATGATCCTGGTGTTCAAGAGTCTTATGGCGGCCAACAGTAGCATGATCCTGGTGTTCAAGAGTCTTATGGCAGCCAACAGTAGCATGATCCTGGTGTTCAAGAGACTTATGGCACACAACAGTAGCATGATGGCAGCCAACAGTAGCATGATCCTGGTGTTCAAGAGTCTTATGGCAGCCAACAGTAGCATGATCCTGGTGTTCAAGAGTCTTATGGCAGCCAACAGTAGCATGATCCTGGTGTTCAAGAGTCTTATGGCAGCCAACAGTAGCATGATCCTGGTGTTCAAGAGTCTTATGGCAGCCAACAGTAGCATGATCCTGGTGTTCAAGAGTCTTATGGCAGCCAACAGTAGCATGATCCTGGTGTTCAAGAGTCTTATGGCAGCCAACAGTAGCATGATCCTGGTGTTCAAGAGTCTTATGGCAGCCAACAGTAGCATGATCCTGGTGTTCAAGAGTCTTATGGCAGCCAACAGTAGCATGATCCTGGTGTTCAAGAGTCTTATGGCAGCCAACAGTAGCATGATCCTGGTGTTCAAGAGTCTTATGGCAGCCAACAGTAGCATGATCCTGGTGTTCAAGAGTCTTATGGCAGCCAACAGTAGCATGATCCTGGTGTTCAAGAGTCTTATGGCAGCCAACAGTAGCATGATCCTGGTGTTCAAGAGTCTTATGGCAGCCAACAGTAGCATGATCCTGGTGTTCAAGAGTCTTATGGCAGCCAACAGTAGCATGATCCTGGTGTTCAAGAGTCTTATGGCAGCCAACAGTAGCATGATCCTGGTGTTCAAGAGTCTTATGGCAGCCAACAGTAGCATGATCCTGGTGTTCAAGAGTCTTATGGCAGCCAACAGTAGCATGATCCTGGTGTTCAAGAGTCTTATGGCAGCCAACAGTAGCATGATCCTGGTGTTCAAGAGTCTTATGGCAGCCAACAGTAGCATGATCCTGGTGTTCAAGAGTCTTATGGCAGCCAACAGTAGCATGATCCTGGTGTTCAAGAGTCTTATGGCAGCCAACAGTAGCATGATCCTGGTGTTCAAGAGTCTTATGGCAGCCAACAGTAGCATGATCCTGGTGTTCAAGAGTCTTATGGCACCCAACAGTAGCATGATCCTGGTGTTCAAGAGTCTTATGGCAGCCAACAGTAGCATGATCCTGGTGTTCAAGAGTCTTATGGCAGCCAACAGTAGCATGATCCTGGTGTTCAAGAGTCTTATGGCAGCCAACAGTAGCATGATCCTGGTGTTCAAGAGTCTTATGGCAGCCAACAGTAGCATGATCCTGGTGTTCAAGAGTCTTATGGCAGCCAACAGTAGCATGATCCTGGTGTTCAAGAGTCTTATGGCAGCCAACAGTAGCATGATCCTGGTGTTCAAGAGTCTTATGGCAGCCAACAGTAGCATGATCCTGGTGTTCAAGAAACTACACCAGTGGTGAAATTTGAAGTGGATCTCGTTAGTCAGTCTCCAGTTTTGGCACAGATTTCACCGATTTCATTTTTTTATCTATTTTACTACATAAACAAATTTGACTACACGCAAAGGAAATATAATGGTTACCATCCTGGCCCTAAAATGTGTCAGCCAAAATATACTGAATCTTTTCTAAAGAAGTAAACTGAAATTTATTTGTCCATTTTACAAATAAAATGGACAAATCTGCCCATATACGTTTCAATTTCAATCTTCACCATCGTCGACTTAGGAGGCGCCTGGCTAGAACGTCTGAGATTACGCCACTGAGGTTTTAGGAAGTTATCTCAGCCATTCCAGGATGCTGGGAATGGTTTTAACAATTTAGGTCAGAGGCGACGTAAGCATGCTAGTTGTTCCAAGAATTTGGGCCTAGTTACCATACACCAATTTTGAAAATTCGAAGCCGATTGCATGAGGAGTTTTCGAGTTATGGACGAAATGGAATCGAGAAGTCAGAGGAAGATAAACAAAAATGAAAAGTTAAGCGGCCTCTTAAAGGTCCCCCACTGGGGGGTACCAAACAATGGGTACCTCTTAAAGGTGCCCCACCGGGGGTACCAAACAATGGGTACCTCTTAAAGGTGCCCCACCGGGGGTACCAAACAATGGGTACCTCTTAAAGGTGCCCCACCGGGGGTACCAAACAATGGGTACCTCTTAAAGGTGCCCCACCGGGGGTACCCACCCAGGGGTACCACTTAAAGGTGCCCCACCGGGGGTACCAATGGGTACAAGGTGCCCCACCGGGGGTACCTCTTAAAGGTGCCCCACCGGGGGTACCAAACAATGGGTACCTCTTAAAGGTGCCCCACCGGGGGTACCAAACAATGGGTACCTCTTAAAGGTGCCCCACCGGGGGTACCAAACAATGGGTACCTCTTAAAGGTGCCCCACCGGGGGTACCAAACAATGGGTCCACCTCAGGAGTCTATAATG
This sequence comes from Cherax quadricarinatus, assembly GCF_038502225.1. Classification (NCBI taxonomy): domain Eukaryota; kingdom Metazoa; phylum Arthropoda; class Malacostraca; order Decapoda; family Parastacidae; genus Cherax; species Cherax quadricarinatus. The sequence goes on from NW_027200877.1 coordinate 7,394, forward strand.
AGTACTCATTACCTCGGTGAAGCAAATAAAATGGTTCACGCACGAGAAAATCTTAAGATTTCTCTTGTCAGCAGTGTGAATATTTATTTTCTCTCACCACACCACTTTAATATATTGTCTGCTTGATTTTTTTCTGTCTTTGGTGGCGTGTTTGTGTGTGGGTACTCACTTGTATCTACTCACACATGTGTGTTCACCATATGTACTCAATCATATGTGCTCATCTATATGTACTCGCCCATATGTGCTCACCTGATGTACTCACCCACATATGTTCACCTGTATGTACTCACACATGTGCTCACCTGTATGTACTCACATATATGCTTGCCTGTATGTACTCACACGTATGTGCTCACCTTAATATACTTGCCTGAATGTGGTATCAGCGGTCGAATATTAGCTCATTGCCCCTGAACTCTATTTGTGGGTAGCCAGATTCACTCCCTCCTGGCCTCGTGGGCCATATCGTACCTGCTCTTAAAACTATGCATAAAGCCTAACTTAACCATTTCTTAGTCTTCTCTGCGTCTGTCCTCTTCCCGACCAACCAGGGACATCCCGGTGGCTTATCTTTATCCGTATCTGTTTACTGACTCTAAAAGTATTTTTGCCTGTTCATCATGCATTTCTTCCAGGTATTTTGTATGTTAATATCAAGTCTTCCTGGTTTTTTCTGTCCTGCTCATTACGTTGGTGTACTTACCTATTTGTGGTTGCTGGTATCGAGTCACAGTTCCTGGCCCCACCTCTTCGCTGGTTGATACTAGGCCCACTCTCTCGCTGCTCCATGAGCTTTATCATATCTCTTCTTAAAACTATGTATGCATCCTGCCTCCTCTGCTTCAGTCTCCAGACTGCTCCACTTTCTTAACTCTGTGACTGAAGAAATAGTTCCTAACATACTTTTGACTCATTTTAGTCTACAATTTACAGTTGTGCTCCCCTGTTGCTGTGTCTCATCTCTGAAACATCCTGTCCCTATCCAACTTGTCAATTCCTCTCAGTATTTTATATGTCGTTATCATGTCATCCCTATCCCTCCTCTACTCCAGTGTCATCAAGTCAATTTCCATTAACCTCTCCTATAGGCCATACCCCTTAGCTCCGGGACTAGTCTTGTTGCAAACCTTTCCGCTTTCTCTAATTTCTTCACGTGCTTGACCAGGTGTGGGTTCCATACTGGTCCTGCATACTCCAACATGGGCCTGACGTACACGGTGTACAGAGTCTTGAATGTTTTCTTATTAAGGTGTCGAAACGCTATTCTTAGGTTTGCCAGACGCCCATATGCTACAGCAGTTATTTGGTTGATGTGTGCCTCAGGAGATGTGCTCGGTATTATACTCACCCCAAGATCCTTTTCCTTGAGTGAGGTTTTGCAGTCTTTGGCCCCCTAACCTGTGCTCAGTTGCGGTCATCTTTCACCTTCCCCAATCTTCATGACTTTGCACTTGGTGGGGTTAATCTCCAGGAGCCAGTTGCTGGACCAGGCATACAGTCTGTCCAGATCCCTTTGTAGTCCTGCCTAATCCTCATACGTTTGAATTCTTCGCATTATCTTTGTTACACCCTTTTATTCGTTTTAAGTAGACTGTTTGTACTTGTTATTATCACAATGGTATACTTTTACATGTTTTTTTGCTATTTCACTTAATATTATATTCAGGAGTAATTCCATTAGTAGCTAAAATGGATTTACTCGACTTTATAATATTATCTGGTCGTATTACTTAGCTTTATATATAGGTAGGTTGTTTAATTAGTCTCAACTGCTGGTGCGACCTGGCCAAGCACCAGTAGGTGTTTTGAGTTGCTAAAGCCCTGCTCCGACCGAGACAAAGTGGGCTGGTAAAGCCTCACTGACCTTCAGTTCATACCTTCCTCTGGACCAGGAAGGGTCTAGCAAGGGTAAGTATCCACCCTCTAAGAAATCCAGTTTTTAGGCATTCGTACTCCCTAAAACTCCTCAGAGGTAAATACTTTACTGTGATGTTCCACCTCTAAAACCAATTCGCCTCCCTAGAAAATCCCAGGAATCGGGAACTCATTGCTAAGACTTATCTTGGTTGGAGAAGGCGGTTAAGAAGCTCTTAGAGAAAGTGAAGCCAAGTGAGCAAGCCTCTGTAGTGTAAGAGGACTTATTGTAAAGTGAACCCTATTATAAGAAATCTATTAATGTGTTCGAGTTTTTAGGCAACGCCTGTGCATGTACATATACTAATATTTCGTGACTCGCTCAGAGCCATTTGTAAATACTTGACCTAGTACTGTGATGTTTTAATGAGAAATGGTAGAAGTATTCTACTTGTAGTGCAAAATATGAGAAGGTGGATTTAAGTGATTATTATGATTATTAATAAATTAAATAGAAACTAAGAAAATTCCTTTTCCTCTCCAAGTGAAGACCCCTAGACGTACTAAGTTTATTTTGTTACGAAAAGCACTATAACCCAGGGACCAACTGACTATGTTCGTAACAATCTTCACATCGTCTGCAAACAGGGACACCTCTCAGCCTATCCATTCCATCAGTCATTCACTCATACCAGAAGCAGCACCGGTCCTAGGACTGATCCTTCGTGGAACCCCGCTCGTCACAGGCGCCCACTCTGACACCTGTGTGTGTTTGTGTGTGTGTTCGCACGTGCGCGTGCTTACTTATAAGCGCTTGCCTATATGAGATTGTAGATATGGAGTCTTAGCTGGAACATTATCAGTAAATATTGGGAAGCGGAAAGTGGTTGGTACGAACGCCATCGCGAATTTTAAACAGGAGAGGACTGGAGACCATGCTCATATCTGGAGAATATTCAACCAGTATGTTAAATTACACTTCAAAATACCTATCACTGTACTGTTATTGAGAAGCGAAGCGGTAATCTTGGAGCTACTATATTAAATCACTATACTATTTAAGGAGAGGCGCTGACCCATAGATGTCACACAGCAACTGTGGAACGGGAGTTCATTATATTAATGGAACACAATACCGGAAAGTAGATGACTAAGGCACATGCGTAAAAATATATTGTGGAATCTTAAGAGAGTTTCTGTGTTAGGAGATCGTTACTGCTTTCACTGTCGAAATGAAATAATAATTATTGTGGCCTTACAAATATCTACGTACATTCTTTATTGGACAGTAATGGGCGAAGGACCTACAAGTGTCACCATGCACGGATTGCAACTAACTTGCATATGGAGACTGACCCTAGCTGAAGTTAAATCCCAGATGGCTTGCCCTTCCTTGGTTGATCCTTATGGTATTTTTCTCGGAATATGGATGTGCTGATAAAGACTGGTGCATGTTATTAATGATAAATTGAAAAATCTGTAGTAAAGGCAAGACGTGGGTTTTGCCAGCGAGTTATCTCTCTCTCTCATTCATTGTGCTCATTAAATCTGTTTTATATACGTAGAATTAAGTCAGTACTATTACTTTGCATTTATGTATTTTCTATAGTTTTTGCCTCATTTTTACATTCGTTATCTTTTGTTTCTCTTACAGTTGCTATGACTATGTATGAATCACCCCTTAGTGGATCAGATGCTACTGTTAATATACATAACATGTCTCATGACCGTAATGGTTTGCATGTATTCGCAGTGATGCTAACAATGTGTTTGGTGGTTCAGTTTGTGAGGGCTGTGTAATTAAACTGCGTTATGTATTGACACTCTGGATGCCCTCCAGTAGGTCTGGTGTATTTTGTGTAGAGTAGGTAGGTAGATAGATAGGTAGGTACTGTGTTTCTTCCTTACCAGGAAATACAGTACCTCTTATCTTAATACCCAAACGGCATTGGTTGACGGATCTGATTAATGACGCCCACGTACGCGTGTTACACGGCGCAGTCCGTTATACTCTGCACCAAATACACCAGTACTAATGGATTTCCCAGGTCACCCAGAATGTCAACACACAATTAAGGCATTGTTTGTCACGTTGGGATTCTCGCAGACTTCCTTAGCACAGCCCTAACCGACTGGCCCATTCACTCAGACATGGGAGGCATGCCAGCTCCTTCGAAGCAACCCATACACACTACCCTAAATCATGGGGAAAACATTGTTGTGTGACCAAGGCCACCGGCACAGTGTGTGCTAGGACCACTGACAGTTTAGTGCCACTTACACTAAACTGTCCACAGAGAGCTATGCCCCCGACAGAGACCCCAGCCTTGCGACACCGTAAGGATGTGAAGATAGCTCAACAACATATCAAGGGCGCTATAATCCATGACCTTGTTTGACCAGGTCAACCCCCTCCTCTCCCCTTGTGTGGAAAATCATGCAGCTTTTGATTTCCAGAGCCGTTAAACCTCCCTAAGTTAGGGGAAGAGGTAAAGGGAAAGAGCAGATCCATCTATTCCTATGAGCGTGTGCCACATTTCCCTTTCCATTCTTAATTTATAAGACTAATCTAGTAATGAAGTTTCCATAGGCTAATGTATTATACACTACTACTTATATGTATTTAAGCTAAGTTAGAGTTAGATTAATACAGCTTAGTATTTACATCACCTCTCACAACCTACTCAACTGTGAACAGCGGGCATTTATTCCAACCAACCATGAGTGCCCTCTGCCTACCGGACAGTTACTAAAAATCTTGTGCGCGAGTGAAGTCGGTGACCAAGAGTTGCCCAACTGTGCAGATCAATTAACAGCCTAGTTAATTAGGATGACTTATCCCACGACAGGCCTTGATACAGTGAAGTACTCTACCATTCAACACGAATGGTAGAGTACTTCATGAATTAGATAACATTTCACACAGCAATAAAAAGCTATCTCACTGCTATACCAGCCAGTTGCACGACACAATACAAGCATCTCAGGTGTCCCAACGGATGATCAGCTCTCCTATACTACACAAGTACCTAGGGTATCATTGATGTGCATTCCTTGCATTTAATTGGGGCCGATTGTGAAGGGTCTTGCCACATCTGGCCCACCAGAGATTCAGCATATCTGCAGGTGGCTCACCACACTCTGCCACATGTGTAAACTAAAGGTAAGAATTCAGACAAACAGAAATGGGAAGGCAGGTTTCTGGGCTGAATACCATAATTGACTTTACTGGATCACTGACCTAATCAGTCATAACCCACAGACACCCTCTATTCTACTCAGTTTTTTCTGGAGCATTGGAATCAGTGGAGAACATGTTAAGACATGAATTGGCTACTGGCAAATATCTCAGAAGCACTTCAAAGATCAAACTATGGCTAAAGCTTTCTGCTCAGTTATGGTATAATGTTCAGCCGTGGTTATTTTTGGTATTAGTCATCTGAGCTAGGATAGCACCTATGACTATGGAACTAGCGTCTGTTGTCAGACAAAAGCTTTTTAAAATCTGGAAATGTTAACTCAAGAACAGAATTCAACTTTTTTTAAAGTCTAAAATGTCCTTTCTTGACGGAAAGTCCAAATAATAGAAGCATCCTTCCTAACCATCTCATAGGACCTGCAATAGAAGAAAAAATTGCAATGACACCTCTATAGACACCTGCTATGTATACAAAGGCTCTTACGGCACCAGCAGTTGTTGGTGTTGGAAAATTTTGAACGGCAGTTACTTTACATAGGTCAGTCGTAACCTCTCTAGAAGTGACTATGTGACCAAGAAACTTGATCTCTGATTTTGCGAACTGACATTTAGAGATTTTAATGTTTAAATAGGTTTATTTAAGCTTACCGACCATCAAACATAATCTTTTGAGATGAGTTTCCATTGCTTAATCTTTGGACATGACAATCACATCATCCAAGTACACCATGAGGCTTCGAAATATGTTCATGAGCATCAAGAATGATGAAGGCCATTCTAAGGAAATGAAAATGACCTGTAGGAGTGGAAAAGGCTGTCCTCATGAAGAAGGAATTGCCAAAACCCTTTAACAAATCTAGAGATGAAAACGCTTTGCTGTCTCCTATGTTACATTATAAATCACCTGGAACAGGAATTGGGAAATGATCTGAAATTGTTTTAGAATTCAACTTCCTAAAATCAATTACTGGGCGCCAAGTACCATCTTTCTTGAATGATAAAATCACAGGCGCATTCCACGTTAAATTGCTATGAGCAATGACATCGTCATCAAGCATCTGGTTGACTAACTCTTCCGTTATAGAAATTTGTGAAAGGTAGTTTGTACGTAGGTATATATAGGCCTGGTACCATGTTCAAGTGAAATACTATGGGGCAATAAATTTGTTAAAACACATACAACAAATTCATAACTTCATCTGGGGAAAGTCAGTAGGAGCTGAATCTTTTCCTCTACCGTTGGAACAGACGGACTCTTCCCGGGAGAAAGAGCACCAACCTACTGGTATGGTGACAACACGTCCCCTACCTGAACAGGATGTAGTAGTGAACAAGGTCAATGTGGGCGTTGTTTGCTCTGAGGTGGTCACTCTGACTAGCAGTATTTGCTATGAACATAGATAGATCTTCTTATCTCGTACAATATGCAAAGATGGTTTGACAAACCCTTCATCCTGCATGAATTACTGTCAGCCACTATATTATATCTATCTGGATCACGAGAAACATCTGACTATAGTAACAACAACAATAATTAGAGTTTAGAATCTGAAGAAGGAAAGTACCTGGATCAGCAATTGATCGCACTTTTAGTAGAACTGCAATTCGTTCCATACCTACGGTAAGCAGATTATCTGAGAATTATGTAAAGCAGAAAGTTGCAATATGTACTTGATAGTACATGTGCTATCAAGCAATATGTTGTGCAATATGTGCTTGATAGCATATGCTGCACAACGAGCTAGTAACCTTCGCGTATGGAGATTGAAGACTTCATTGATGCTGAAATTCCTCTTAGCAATTTGTCTAGACAGTACGAAAATTTTGCAAGAGATTCATGATAAGCTGGTTCAGTTCCTCAGCAATACAAATAGATCAGAAACAGTTGATGGTAAATAATACACACGAAAGAATTCATGCTGTGGCCAACGAGTAAAATCATTGCATTGACGCACGAAATCGCAATGACACGATTGCAAACAAACCATACCACAGGTGGGGTTAGAACCCGCGATCAGAGAGTCACAAAACTCCAGACAGACGCATTAGCCAATGGACCAGCTAGCTACAATATGCTTCATCCAACTAGGTAGCTAGCTGGTCCAGTGGCTAACGCGTCGGTCTGCAGTTTTGTGACTCTCTGATCGCGGGTTCTACCCCCATCCGTGGTATGGTTTCATCGCATTGACGAGAGTTTATGAGAACACTAGCATCTATACACGAAAGAGCGAGTTTAATTGTACAACCCTCACAAGCTGAACCACCAAACACATTGTTAACGGCACTGCGATACATGCAAACCAGTAATCAGGGGTACCTGGACGTTCACCATAAATATGAACATCATATAGTGGTTCCCAGTAATAAATGAAAAGTTTATTTACTCTCTGCTTCATGTTAGAAGGTAAAGAACCATTACGGTCATGAGACATGTTTGTGTCATGAGTCGTGGTATGTATATTTACAGTAGCATCTGATCCACTAAGGGGTGATTCAAACATAGTCATAGCAGTTGTAAGAAAAACAAGACAACGAATATAAAAATGAGGTAAAAATCAATAGAAATTACATGAAAGGAAATTATTAACACTGGATTAATTATGCATATATGAAACAAAGATTTAATGAACACAATGAATGAGAGAGATAACTCACTGACAACCCGCGTCTTGCCTCGAGATTCTGCACTGGACTGGCTACTAACCACACAGGAGAGTGGGGGTTATTAACCTGGGGGGGATGGGGTCAACGGTGACACCCCTCACTAACCGTTTCTAACTGTTGTATCAGACACATTGGTCCATATATTTATCTTACACAAGCAAATTAATCGTTGACAACACGTTCAGTACCTTGTTTCAAAAACCCTTCATAAGTATCAAAGAACCTGTCTTGAAGAACTATTTTATTGAAGAACTATAGTTGACTCTGTCACCAGGATTTGATTTGAGAGGAAATTTATAGTTTATGATTATGTTATTAGGAGAGTCCTCACACTGTCACTCTTGTCAAATCCCAAAATAGGTAGCATATTGCTTAATCCTTACTTTAAGAACACTAGTAAATAATTATAATTAACCTTCCCTCTAGGCTACATATTTTTCAGTTTATCATTAAATACATGCACCAGTATTTATCAGCACTGGGTTCCATATTCCGGGAAAAATACCTTCAGAATCAACCAAGCAAGGCCTAGTCATCTGGGATTTAACTTCAGCTAGGGTCGGTCTCCATGTGTGTGCATGGTGACACTTGTTGGTCCTTCGCCCATTACTGTCTGAGAAAGAATGTACGTAGATATTTGTGAGGCCACAATAATTATTATTTCAGTTCAACGAGAAAGCAGTAACAATCTCATATTAAGATTCCATGATTCACTTTTAAGTAAATGATGGAAGGTAGTGAGGTGTTCAAAGCAAGAGTGCATTATACGATAGTGGAAAGGATGTTATCAGCATGGTTTTGCGATGAAAAGACGGTTGATGGAGGGGTAGTGGATAATGTCTTGTTTCGGTGATGGAAGGAAAAGCCTTTAATACACATTCATCATTATATTACCGTTAAAACTGGGACTCGATGATGGTACATAGTTTGACAGGCATAGTTACACAATGACCGTAATCTTTGCAGTATTATCAAATATTATTTTAAGATGCACAATGATATATATAT
>NW_027200878.1:0-16109 GCF_038502225.1 Cherax quadricarinatus
AGAAAACAATCTCCCTCTCTCCTCCTCATCCTAACCTAAGCTTCACTATCCTCAGAATTTCTTTACAACTTTCAGTAACCAACCACCTAGCATAGCAGCAGTAATGTAAGACAGTTACTTTTACGTTGGGCAACCAAAAAAAAAAAATTTGTCACTGTTTTATGCACTTTTAATAACTGTTATATAAAAGGCAAATGCAAAAACTATTTGAAATCTAGTTTTAATAACCCTCCAAAAGATTATAAAACAAAATAAGATCTACTGAAATCACATGATCTCAAAAGCATGCTTTTCAATTTTGAAAATCCTCTTTTTACAGAAATCGATGTTGTTGAACAGTTTTTCAATATGATTATTTTAACAGAAATATCATTATTTGTACAAAGGAAAATGTCTTTTATTCCTCTGCTTTCTAACACTGAAGATATATAACATTTTAACATACATGGATCAAACGATGCTAATTGTTGCCTACTTACAACTTTCTTTATTATTTAAAAGTTTCCTCCTTGTTTAATCACAAAGTCATGGAATAAGTTTTAAAAACCAATCAGGCATAACAAATCTGCTTCTATATTTATCAGACAAGGCATCCAGCATGTCTTGGTGCACAGTTGTTCTGTTGGGATTATTGGTATGTTTGAACTCGGAAAATAAATGCTCAGCTGTGAAATTTGTAACCATTAAGGTTAATTATATACACAAGGCAATGTTTATGCTAGGAAGCACACACTTATGTTTGTCTTCTGAAAATATTTTATAAAGTTCAGTATAACTATTAAGAACACAGGTATAGTATGGACTGTGACCTGGTCGTAATGGGTTTAAAGCGGACCAAACAAACTTAGGAATAAATAACAAAAAAGGCACAATACCGTGACTGGAACGATACACAAATAACCCACACATAAAAGAAAGAAGCTTACGACTACGTTTCGATCCGACTTGGACCATTGACAAAGTCACACTAACCAGAAGTGGAGTACGACGGCTATATATAGGCAGGAAGAGGTGGTGGTAGTAGTAGTACAAGAATGGTATATAATGCCGACAAGAGCATTGTTAGTGTCGGCAAGTCTAACACTATTTTTGTGCTCCCTAAGTCTGTCAGAAAGAGATCGACCAGTTTCTCCGAAGTATTGAAGAGGACAGGAGGAGCAAGAAATAGAGTAGACACGAGGAACACCAGGAACTAACACTCTTCGCACTAATCTCGTTCATACCTCTCCTCCCTCTACAGATGTTCCTGTTGTCTACACTATTTTTTGCTCCTCCTGTCCTCATCAATACTTCGGAGAAACTGGTCGATCTCTTTCTGACAGACTTAGGGAGCACAAAAATAGTGTTAGGTTTGCCGACACTAACAATGCTCTTTTCTGTCACGTCAGAGATCATAGCCATCCTATTGACTTGTCTTCTGCTAAAACTGCCTTCCCTACTTCCAACTCGAACAGTCGCCGTCTAGTTCAATCCTCTCTAATACACAACTTTCCTTGTATGAACCTTAGCCCTGGCTTCGTCTCTGTAGATTCCTTCCTCTCCCACTACATTGTAAAATGCTCCAAACTGCAGAACACCCGTGACTTAACCTGACTCCTCATTTTTTCTTATTTTCTTTTATTCTCCCTCTTACCCTTTCCTCTTTCCTTTTCTCCTCTGGGTTGTCTTTCTCTCTTCTGTCTCGTGTTTCTGTTCCTTCTTCATTTATTTCACCACTTCTCCTTTCACGCACCTCTGTGCGCTTGCTCTCCCTCAGTGGGCACCTAGCTCTCTTGCAGTGCTCCCCTTCCTTTGTATTTGACTGGCTCGTCCTCCTTATTTCCCACTTCTACCACTACCACTACTACTACCTCTTCTACTACTACTACTACTACTACTACAACTACTGATGAAATTAAGACACATGTGCAGCGTCTGGTTGTCTTTGTTGTGGACGTTTCGCCATCCAGTGGCTGGCTGGATGGCGAAACGTCTACGATAGGGATGCCCGGGTGTTGCGCATGTGTCTTAATGTCATCTTGTCGGTATTATATACCATTCTTGTACTACTACTACTACTACTACTACCACCACCTCTTCCTGTCTATATATAGCCGTCCTACTCCACTTCTGGTTAGTGTGACTTAGTCAATGGTCCAAGTCGGACCGAAACGTCGTCGTGAACTTCTTTCTTTTATGTGCGTGTTATTTGTGTAAACTTAGGAATAGTATATAACTCACATTTCTTTCAAAAGATATAATTTGCCAGATATTTACAAGTATGTACACTATATATGTGATCAGTCATGAGGGTGTCTTCACAAAATTCAATTTCAGTAACAAAAATATACAATGGGAACAAGTCACCCATGTCCTAAATGAAACAAGCTGGGAAGATACCCTAAACAATACAGATCTGAACCTTTGCCTAGAAAAAAATAACTGTGGTTCTCGAGGTCTCCTTAAGGCACATACCATTAAGAAAAAGAAAGAGTAGATGTAAACTAGAGAGAGACGCTCCCTTTACAGATGAAGGCAAGAATCACAGAGCTGCTGAGAGGGAAGAATATATCTGAAATACAAAGGGAGGCACTGGTCAGTGAAATAGCAAATGTTGAACTTAAGCTGAAGAAATCTCAGGAAAAACTAAAAGCCATAAAGAAAATTGAAAAAAAAAAAAAAACTACTAGTGTTACGGTTTGAATCTTAGGGGTTGCCAGGTTTAGTGCCTACCGTAACAAAATCACTCCCAAGAATAAAAAGGGACTTCAAATCTTGGAAATATAGGGCACAAATAAGAGTTACTCAGCATTTTGCAGGCTTTTTATTAAAAATTTTAAATACTTCTCTTGGATATTCATAAATATCTATTAAATATTACTTAATGAGATTCTTTCAATCACTTAAAAATACAGTACTAAATTGTAGGTATATAATATTGCGGGTCTTAACCATAAATTAGCACCTTCAATGTCTATACGGGCACTACACTTGAAAATATTCAGGAGGAGCAAGACTGATTCCTCAATAGTAACATGACTTGAAAGAGTATATACGTGCATCAAAAAGGAACTCCTTCACTGAGAAAGGTCAATATCACTGGAACTTCTACACACGACACTTGTAGACACATCGTATATGGAAGAGACCTGGATATGACTTTCTGCTGACTCCTGCACAGAATTTTCAACTCAAGCAAGTTCAGGAGTTTCTCAAATAGATTCTCCAAGACACCAGGAGAGAACAGTACCGGAGTACTAGTAGGTCTGCCAAGATGCCGTTCACCCAGTCAGCAGTGAGTGTGAACTGGCTTTGCACAAAAATCCCTTCATGACGTGAACTCGTCAAAGGGGGAGAGGGTAGAGCGGTGTGAATTATCCACCAATGGGCATATCTTGTTATAAACCTTAGCAAGTTGTATCAACCTAGCACATTACTCAAGATATATATACATATACACATTATTCCAAGGTACTATATTCCTAAACCAGATAATATTTTAAACTAGTGGAATCTTTAATTTAGCTAATATTAAAGAAACCCCGAGTATAATATTAAGTGGACAATGCATATATAAATTAATCTCATGACCTTGGTCATAACCCCCCCCCTCTTCGACCACTAAACGTCGCCATTAAAGAGGACTTCAAAAATAGAATATAAACAAGAATACATGTCATTTCTCTGACAAAGACCCTGATGACAAATGATGATGCTTCAAATAAGAAAATTGAAAGTCTTCGGTCACCAAACCACATGTGTAGACACCGCATAACCAGAGCTTCTGATAGAAGAGGCGTTTCCCATAAAGAGGCCTCAAGTGACCCTTGGTAGCAGGAGAAGTCAGGGTAAGACAACAGGAGACAGCCACCGCAGGAATAAGTTCTGGATACCATAAAGTGGCTTACATGACAGGTCTCCTCAGTGGTTACAAGAATCAGATAACTGTAAGCAAACAAATAACATTAAGACACAATGCCTTAAACGTAAATACACCTCTATAAAAATGGACTATAAATCCCCCTTGTAAACTTAAATTTAATAACATGTCTTAAGGACAGGACAGAGTGTCAGCAATAACGTTATCAGCTCCTCTAATATGGTTAATACTTATAGAAAAAGGTATCCTAAGGGACCATCTTTGTATTCTAGCATTCTTAGCCTTCATGGTGTTTTAAAAGGTTAAGGGATTATGATCTGTTTTTACTCTAATTTTATGAGGGGTAGTTCCGAGATAGACCTCGAAGTGTTCCAAGGCTAAGACCAGTGCTAGTGCCTCCTTTTCAACAGTTGCATAATTTAATTGATGGGGTTTCAATTTTGCAGAAAAATAAAAGGCTGGGTGTAAAAGATCGGAAGAGGAGGAAGGTTGTAGAATAACAGCGCTGTAGCCGTCCATTTAAAAGGAACTTTAGAACTTGTAAGTTCAAATAGGAGTGCCGCCACTTGCGATAAACTAGGGCAAAACCGGCGGTAGTAACCGGCCATCCCTAGGAACCTCTGTACACCTTTCTTGTCTTGCTGAGCAGGAAAATCCATAATAGCAAGAATCTTTGCATTGAAGGGGGCAACCGTGCCTTGTCCTATATTAAATCCCAGATATTTTATCCGGGCCTAACCAAACTCACACTTGGCAAGGTTGACTGTGAAATGGTGTTCATCCAGCCTTTTCAAGAGTGCTTCCAGCCGAATCAGGTGTTGAGGCTAGTCATCGCTGAATACTACCAGATCATCTAGGTAGGCTTCCATTCCTTCCAAGTTATACGTCAGCCGATTCATAAGCCTCTGGAAGGTCATGGCGGCGTTGCAGAGCCTGAAGGACATCACCCTGTAGTTAAAGAGGCCTCCAGGCACAGTGAAAGAAGAAATCTCCTGAGCTCGGGGCAATAACTGCACCTGATAACCATGCAGGAGGTTCAAACGACTGACATACTTTGCACTGGAGACGATGTCTATTAGGTCATCAACCCTAGGAAAGGGTAATCCATCAGGCACCGTTAGGGAATTTACTCTCCAATAGTCGGTGCAAGGACACACAGTGAAGCCCAAGGGCTCTTGCTATGTTCAATCAAACCATGATTCAATGGAAACTTATTTCCTCCTGCAGAGCTTTATTCTTTACCGGGCTGACTCTATACAGAGCTTGTTTAACCAGAGCAGCTCCTTGCACGTCCACATTGTGGATCCCCATGGTGCACTGTCGGGGGATATCTCCAAAGAGACTTCCACAGGTGTAAATCAAGTCTCATATTTCATTGCTCTTTCCTTTTCTAAGTTACCGAGATAATCATCTAAGGTTTCCATTATTTCCGAGTTCTTCAGTCTTATCTCTACTCCACGGGAACAATCTTCCTTACTTGGGTCACCTTCTTGTCTCCTCACCACAGCCACAGGGACAAACCCTTCGTAGGATTTGTTTTTTTTTGCTGATTTATATGGTAAGTATGAGTAGACTTTTTTCTTCCTGGTGTTTTTACCACATAATTTACTTTACTCAACTTCTTTATTACCTCCACTGGACCCTCATAATTAGGTTGCAAGGTATGGCCTGGAACAGCTTTAAAGCTAACACCTTGTCTCCCACATTTAATTAACGCTCAACAGCGGTCTTGTCATAACGTTGTTTCATTTGGATTTCAGCTCGTCTCAGGTTGTCAGCAGCCAATTGCCGATTAAAAGCCAAGTGTTCTTGCATTGCCGTGGGAGACAGACATAAAGAAGATTCTGCTTTTCCAGACCATATGTCCTTTAGCATTACTAACAGTCATCTGACTGCATGTCCATAAATAAGCTCAAAAGGACTGTATCCTAAGCTTTCCTGTCCACTCTCTCATAGGGCAAGGAGGAGGAAAGGAATGCCTTCATCCCAGTCTGTTGAGAACTGTTCACAGTATGCCCTCATCATGATCTTAAGGGTTTGGTGAAACCTCTCTATGACACCCTGGGTTTGGGGTCTATATGCTGTTGAAACAATGAGTTTAACTCCGACCCTGGACATAGCCTCACGGAAAATCTTTGACGTGAAGTTTGTCCCTTGGTCAGATTGAATTTCCTTAGGGAATCCGAACTGTGTAAAGAACCTAAATAGTACTCTCACAATAGCCTTAGCACTAATCTTGCGAAGGGGCACAGCATCGGGATACCGAGTAATCATATCCATTATAGTGAGAAGATATTGGTTGCCGAGCCTAGTTTTTGGGAGAGGTCCCACACAGTCTACTACAAGGCGAGAGAAGGCTTCACCTTCTACAGCAATAGGTAAAAGGGGCACAGGAGGCGGTTTTTGTGCAGGCTTTCCAATGATCTGGCAAAGAGCACAGTTTCTCAAGTACTCAGTCACAGTATCCATCTTAAGCCAGAAAAAATATCGTGCTAATTTTTCTAGTCTTTCTAATTCCCAAATGTCCGCCCATAGGGCTAGAATGGGCCACTTCCAACGCTAACTCCTGAAATCGGACAGGTAAAACCAATACCTGTTTTACCTTAAAACATTGACTAATTGAAGAAATAGCAGAAAGGGATTTCTTCATCAGGATACTGTCAGCGTAATAGAAACATTCTTCCATCTCAGCGGCTTCTGTTTCAGTAAGAGCTTGATCTCTTGCCTGTTTCAACGACGGGTCTTCTAGCTGTTCTTTCACTAAACTGTCCTGATTAAAGTCGTTACTCAGTAAAGGGGTAAAATCTACCACTCAGAACTTTGGAAGCTGATTTTTTACTTCGGGTTGATCATCGGTACTGAACAGAGCATCCAAACCCCAATCTGAGGACTCATCATCAGGGATAGGAAGCGATTCCAAATTTTTAGCCATAGCCCTTCTTATAGCTGTAAGAGGAAATAGACGAGGACCTTCTTTACTCCCTTCAATGGCATAATTCTCTCCAGAGAACTTCTCTATAACATAAAGTTCTCAGCAAATTCCTCCTCTTTCTAAATCATTACCCACCAATAGATCTACACACTTAATGGGAAAATCAGTATCAGAAAGCCCCACAACAGCCTCACCTTCGTATGAATCTGCGCTGTATAGCCCTTGTGGCTTAGCTCTTCTTTTTTACTATAATAATAATTCATATGAATCTACGCTCACACACACCTTATGAAGGGGTACTCTCGTGATGGTGCCACCATAACCTAGCAGAACATCCAGGTTAATATAGGTGTCATCATTTAAAGGAAGCACTCCTTTTCTCAGTAAGGTCAGGTAGCTTCCTGTATCCCGATAGGATACCATGTCCACCATTTGGTCCTCTATAATTCCAGCCTTACCCTTAACCCATAAACGGTATAAGCAGATCTACGTTCATATGCGTAGTACTCCAAAAGTAGATCTATGTTTTTTTTACATATTTTCAAATATATAAAAAAAAATCGAAGTTTTTTACACATTTTCAGATGTAAAAAAAAAAGATCTACTTTTTTTACATACTTTCATATGTTGAAAAAACGTATTTATACATTTGGACCGTTTACGGGCTAAAAAAGTAAAGCAACATGGCTTCCGATACTTTGTCAGTGAACAACTCAGAGGGAATTAGGCACTTCAACTTGGAGGTCTGATCCATTAAAGCTCACTCTTTCTGGGGACTGCTCTCTTTCTTCAACGTGTAAGTAAGTAAGTAAGTTTATTCAGGTATACACAAATACAGTTACATAGAATTATCATACATAGCAGCATATGTGTAAGAGAACCTGTGATAACCCAAAAAAGTCAGACAGAGTGACTTATTTCCATTGGGGTCCATTTACCTTATTATTATAATATAAAGGTTATAATATTTTCTTATTATTCTATAATGAAGATAACATCTTATTATCATACTAAAAAGACTATCTACTACACGAGGGTCATTAAAACTATCTACAATACGAGGGTCATTACTAGGAATAAGGTAAAATTTACACGTATGTCAGCTAGAAAATAGAAAATCATTCCCCTCCCTTTCTGTGGCTACATTCATCAGACACCTTTTGGCACTCTTCTTGAACTGGTTCATGCTATGACTGGCTTTGTGCGGGTAGTCTGAACTGACAGGTGCGGGTTCTGTTCCATTCATTTATTGCTGTACAATAAAAGGTGTTTGAAGCCTGGCCACTAACTGTGGGTACTACAAAGTTGTGCTCTCTCCCCCTAGTACTGTGATTGCTTTGTTTCCCAACCTTGACAAAATTGACAGCAAGATATTCTGGACATTGTTTGTAAGCAATTTTATAAACGTGATTTAGCTTCAGTTTTACTCTTTCTTCAACATTCAGCATATCCAACTGTTGTAATTCATCCTGGCCTACATGTTCTCTTGGTCCCAGCCCCAGATGAATCTTACAATTTTGTTCTGGGTGATTTGCAGTCTATCTTTCAGGTTTTTGTCAAGGCAGAGTACCATGAAGAGCAAGCGTAATCCATATGACATTGTATAAGGGCTAGACATAGGGTCCTGCGAGCCTCAGTAGGTAGACACTGTGATTGTCTATACAGGAACTTCAGTCTGGCATTCGCTTTCTTTACTACACTGTTCCCTATCAATTCTCCTGACATGCATGGGTCAAAGGGGATTCCCAGATATTTTACTGACGAAACCAAAGTGATGGGCTCCCCATTACACTGGACATTAAAATTATTTACCCTTCTCAGTTTATGTTTCGTGCCAAAGAGAATGGCTTCAGTTTTCCCGAGGTGTAATGATAGTTTGTTGTCTACTAACCATTTGCTGCAGGACTCCAGTTCCAGTGTTAAAACATTAGCAATATCTTGTGGGTCTTTACCTGACACTAACAGAGCACTGTCATCTGCATACAGTAGGCGTTTGCACTTGACACTGATAAGCATGTCATTGACATAACATAAGAATAATAAGGGACCCAGAATACTACCTTGGGGAACTCCACATGTTATCGGAAGGGGTTCTGATTCCATTTTGTTGATTTTGACTATTTGTCTCCTGTTGCTAAGGTAGGACTTAAACCAGTCTACAGAACCTATACCGATAGCTTGAAGTTTCTTACATAATATATTGTGGTTGAGAGTATCGAAGACCTTTTGCAGGTCTAAGGTTACCATACCTATGAGGTTCCCCTTTGACATTTCAGTTCTCAGGTAATCCATCAGATTAATTAGGGAGGTGTTGGTTGAGTAGGATCTTCTAAAGCCCGATTGATAGCTATGGAGAATGTTGTTGTCATTAAGGTACTTAACTACTTGAGAGTACACCGCCCTCTCTAGAATTTTAGTTATTATACTGAGTATACTAACAGGCCTATAGTTGCTGACATCAGACCTACTATTTTTCTTGAAGATAGGAGTAACTCTGGCCTCCTTGAACCCCTCCGGTATGGTATTAGTGGTGATTGATAGATTTATTATGTGATCAATAGGGATTGACAGTTCAGAAGCACCATCTTTTAGGAACTTAGACGGGATGTTATCAGGGCCTGTGCTCTTAGTTGGGTTTAACCTGCTTAGTTCTTTTTGAATAAAGTCATGAGATACACTTACTAGTTGACAACTGTTCGGGGTTACCCCTTTATTGAACCTGTATTCCCTGGAACGCAGGAAGGAGAGATACATGATTATATACACCTGGAAAATCCTAGAGGGACTAGTACCGAACTTGCACACGAAAATCACTCACTACGAAAGCAAAAGACTTGGCAGACGATGCAACATCCCCCCAATGAAAAGCTAGGGTGTCACTAACACGTTAAGAGACCATGCAATAAGTGTCAGGGGCCCGAGACTGTTCAACTGCCTCCCAGCATACATAAGGGGGATTACCAACAGACCCCTGGCAGTCTTCAAGCTGGCACTGGACAAAAACCTAAAGTCGGTACCTGACCAGCCGGGCTGTGGCTCGTACGTTGGTTTGCGTGCAGCCAGCAGTAACAGCCTGGTTGATCAGGCTCTGATCCACCAGGAGGCCTGGTCACAGACCGGGCAGCGGGGGCGTTGACCCCCGGAACTCTCTCCAGGTAAACTCCAGGTAATAGTATGTTTGAAACTTATCTGAGTCTGTGTTAAAGGTATTTGATGCAGCTGGTAGTTTACTTACTAGTGTTGATGCAACAGATGTGTAGTAGGAATTAAAGCAATTTGCCACCTTAGATGTTTCGTGGCATACCTCATTATCGATAGTGAGTACTATGTTAGACCTATCTACTGGCTTATGGCTATAGAACAGCTGTTAAAAATTGACCACTGTCTGGAAAATCTTCCAGCTCCTGCACCCAACATCTTGCTCCTGGGGGATTTCAACTTAAGGCACCTAAAATGGAGGAATATAGCAAATAATATTGTTGCAGTAATAACACCAGGAGGCAGCTCTGATGAAAACTCACACTCACACGAGCTTTTAAATCTCTGCACAAAATTCAATTTAAACCAGCAAATAATAGAGCCTACTAGACTGGAGAATACACTAGACCTCATCTTCACTAACAATGATGATCTGATAAGAAATGTCACCATATCAAAAACAATATACTCAGATCACAACATAATTGAGGTTCAGACATGTATGCGTGGAGCCCCAGACCGACAAAATGAGACTAGTCACGAGGGAGCATTCACCAAATTCAACTTCAATAACAAAAACATAAAGTGGGACCAAGTAAACCAAGTCCTAACCGATATAAGCTGGGAAGATACACTAAGCAACACAGACCCAAACTTATGCCTAGAACAGATTAACTCGGTGGCACTCGATGTATGCACAAGGCTTATTCCTCTAAGAAAAAGGAGGAGTAGATGTAAAATAGAAAGAGACAGGCGCTCCCTTTACAGGCGACGGAAAAGAATAACAGAGCGGCTAAAAGAGGTCAATATATCTGAAATGCGTAGGGAGACACTGGTCAGAGAAATAGCAAGCATCGAACTTAAGCTAAAAGAATCCTTTAGGAGTCAGGAATCGCGGGAAGAACTAAAAGCCATAAATGAAATCGAAAGAAACCCAAAGTATTTCTTCTCCTATGCCAAATCAAAATCGAGAACAACGTCCAGTATTGGGCCCCTACTTAAACAAGATGGGTCCTACACAGATGACAGCAAGGAAATGAGTGAGCTACTCAAGTCCCAATATGACTCAGTTTTTAGCAAGCCGCTAACCAGACTGAGAGTCGAAGATCAAAATGAATTTTTTATGAGAGAGCCACAAAATTTGATTAACACAAGCCTATCCGATGTTATCCTGACGCCAAATGACTTCGAACAGGCGATAAATGACATGCCCATGCACTCTGCCCCAGGGCCAGACTCATGGAACTCTGTGTTCATCAAGAACTGCAAGAAGCCCCTATCACGAGCCTTTTCCATCCTATGGAGAGGGAGCATGGACACGGGGGTCGTCCCTCAGTTACTAAAAACAACAGACATAGCCCCACTCCACAAAGGGGGCAGTAAAGCAATAGCAAAGAACTACAGGCCAATAGCACTAACATCCCATATCATAAAAATCTTTGAAAGGGTCCTAAGAAGCAAGATCACCACCCATCTAGAAACCCATCAGTTTATTTATTTATTTATTTATTTATTTATTTATTTATTTATAATTTGAGCACACATACAGAGGTACAAAAAAATACAGATAAGAGCAGCATGCCAAAGCCACTTATACTATGCATAGCATTACGGGCTGGCTTAAAATTAACTTAAGATTAACTAAGCAATGATGAAATCAGTGAAAAACATTAATGTAAACTGATTACTATAAAGCACAAGTGAGTATTACAAAGACAGGTCATATGGTTGCATGCATTGTTGTAAATTCAGTAGAATGGAGTATTCTGTTAGGTAGTGTATTTACACAACCCAGGGCAACATGGGTTTAGAACAGGTCGCTCCTGTCTGTCTCAACTATTGGATCACTACGACAAGGTCCTAAATGCACTAGAAGACAAAAAGAATGCAGATGTAATATATACAGACTTTGCAAAAGCCTTCGACAAGTGTGACCATGGCGTAATAGCGCACAAAATGCGTGCTAAAGGAATAACAGGAAAAGTCGGTCGATGGATCTATAATTTCCTCACTAACAGAACACAGAGCCGCGTCAGGAAACATTTGTCCTGTTTCCTGACGAACCTTACCTAACCTAAGAACACAGAGAGTAGTCGTCAACAGAGTAAAGTCCGAGGCAGCTACGGTGAAAAGCTCTGTTCCACAAGGCACAGTACTAGCTCCCATCTTGTTCCTCATCCTCATATCCGACATAGACAAGGATGTCAGCCACAGCACCGTGTCTTCCTTTGCAGATGACACCCGAATCTGCATGACAGTGTCTTCCATTGCAGACACTGCAAGGCTCCAGGCGGACATCAACCAAATCTTTCAGTGGGCTGCGGAAAACAATATGAAGTTCAACGATGAGAAATTTCAATTACTCAGATATGGTAAACATGAGGAAATTAAATCTTCATCAGAGTACAAAACAAATTCTGGCCACAAAATAGAGCGAAACACCAACGTCAAAGACCTGGGAGTGATTATGTCGGAGGATCTCACCTTCAAGGACCATAACATTGTATCAATCGCATCTGCTAGAAAAATGACAGGATGGATAATGAGAACCTTCAAAACTAGGGAGGCCAAGCCCATGATGACACTCTTCAGGTCACTTGTTCTATCTAGGCTGGAATATTGCTGCACTCTAACAGCACCTTTCAAGGCAGGTGAAATTGCCGACCTAGAAAATGTACAGAGAACTTTCACGGCACGCATAACGGAGATAAAACACCTCAATTACTGGGAGCACTTGAGGTTTCTAAACCTGTATTCCCTGGAATGCAGGAGGGAGAGATACATGATTATATACACCTGGAAAATCCTAGAGGGACTAGTACCGAACTTGCACACGAAAATCACTCACTACGAAAGCAAAAGACTTGGCAGACGATGCACCATCCCCCCAATGAAAAGCAGGGATGTCACTAGCACGTTAAGAGACCATACAATAAGTGTCAGGGGCCCGAGACTGTTCAACTGCCTCCCAGCATACATAAGGGGGATTACCAACAGACCCCTGGCAGTCTTCAAGCTGGCACTGGACAATCACCTAAAGTCAGTTCCTGATCAGCCGGGCTGTGGCTCGTACGTTGGTTTGCGTGCAGCCAGCAGCAACAGCCTGGTTGATCAGGGGCTGATCCACCAGGAGGCCTGGTCACAGACCGGGCCGCGGGGGCGTTGACCCCCGAAACTCTCTCCAGGTAAACTCCAGGTATACCCCAACTTTTTTAGTTGTTGCCAGAACTTTCTGGGGTTATGCTTATACTCTTCAATTTTTGAGCAATAGTGCTTTGCCTTTGCTTCTTTTATAAGTCTCTGTACTCTGTTCCTCACTCTTTGGAATTCATTTAGTGCTGCAATATCCTGTCTGTATAGTAAAAGGACACAAGTGCAACTAATGTGACATTTATTGTGGCAACGTGTAAGCTCCTGGAGAGCGAAACGTTGCCACAATAAATGTCACATTAGTTGCACTTATGTCCTTTTACTATACATATTGTCGGTAATTCTACCAACTTTATTACAATATCCTGTCTGTTTGCTTTAAATCTTTTTAGCAGCTGGTCTCTGAATTTCATATTATCTAATATCTCAGTAGTCATCCAGGGTTCAGTTCATCGTTTAATCTTAACCTCTTTAACTGGTGCAATATTATCAAGGATGGTAGTGAACATTTTTTGAATTTTTCCCAGGCATCGTTTACGTCCGTGCAACTTGTTATCTCTGTCCAGTCACAATTGTGTAGCCTATTTACCAGTGTTTCTTTACTGTAGTTTCTAGTTGACCTCATTTTTATTGTCCTGTGTAGGCCTATCCTATCCCTAGTGATTTTCCTGGTGCAGTAAATTATGAAATGATCACTAAGATCTGTGGTAATGACGCCTGACTGACTAATGTTCTCAGAGCGGTTACAAAGTATGTGGTCAGTTAGGGTGGCTGAGAACTGATCCGGGTTGGTGTATTAATTAGGTGAGTGTAACTATTTAAACCTAGAATTTGCTTATAGCTTTTGCATAGCCCGTTATTTTGCTGCTGAAAACAGATATTGAAGTCGCCCAGTATTATTGTCTCGCAATTGTTTTCAAGTCCGGACAATACTCTGGAAAAGTCTTCTAAGAACTGGTCCTGGGTAGGAGGGCGGTAACTAGTTCCTACTAAGATGGGTTTGGTCTTGGGAAACTGCACTTCAAACCATAGAATCTCCAGTTTATTGTTATTTAAATCAGGTCTTGGGTTGTAAGCTAAGTCATTTCCATGTAGGCACATACTCCACCACCCTTTCTGTTCCTATCTAAGCGTTTTATATTGTAACCTTCTATTTTGACCTCATCGTCAGTCACCGTATCATCCAACCAGGATTCAGAGATGGTTATAACTGCCGCCCTAATTTTGTTAGCTAGAATCCTAATCTCTGCCAATATAGGAAGAAGTGATCTTGCGTTGACATGAATAAAGTGAAGGCCTGTTTTCATAAAACAATCATAATCATCAATATATGGCAATGGGTCATTTGTATTAAAATTAGGTAAATCAATGTCATCACTGCTAAAGGGTAACTGTGCCAAAGTGCATTTGTTACACACAAAATGAATTCTGGCACCTTTACTATAATTGTACATACATCCATCATGCACCCACCCCTTACACATTTTACATATGGTGCCTTTTCTGTTTTTCATGCGTACTTTAGTACAGTGTATGCACCTGTTAGGTAGTGTTTGAGATAATAATGGCTTGTAATAAAGTTGGTAGAATTACCGACAATATGTAAAGTAAAAGGACACAAGTGCAACTAATGTGACATTTATTGTGGCAACGTTTCGCTCTCCAGGAGCTTTATCAAGCCATTACAAACAATACATGGACACAGAGGGTATATAAAGGCTCTGAGTGAGGTGCAATACTAGTGAGGTACCATTTCGATGTTCACTAGTGGTAGTAGTAGTAGTAGTAGTAGTAGTAGTAGTAGTAGTAGTAGTAGTAGTAGTAGTAGTAACAAAAATAATACAATATGGAAGAGCAAATAATTCGTACATGAGTAAAAGGATATAAAAGCTATTACTTGGGTAACATAAAAAATAGGTTGGACAAATATAGACTGGAAAGAGGCAGGTTTTTTTTCGGTGTTCACTCTCTGTAATGTGCTTGTGTAGTATAACAGGAGAGACTATGTGATGGCAGGGTTTACTGTTTTCAGGAGGATTCTTGCTAAGACTTCGGAGATGGTGAAGCTGCCGTTGTTTTGTTTAATTGTATTCGAAACAGCGATCAGTGCTGATTCAAGGCACTTGCGTGTGCGGAAATTAGTTTCTTTTATCACTAATTGGGCGTCTCTGAATTTCATAAGATGATTGGTGGAATTTCGGTGTTGTACACATGCTTTGTTTAAGTTGTCGTTCCTACATGCGTATATGTGTTCATTGAGGCGGGTGTCGAGGTTTCTTGCTGTTTCACCTACGTAGATCTTGTCACAGCCTCCACAGGGTATAGTGTAAACTCCTGCATTGACTGGTTCGTGGTGCTTGGGTTTTGTCCTGGTTAGATCCTTTATTGAAGTGGTAGAAGCGATGGCGACTCTACCATCATCAAAGACTGCAAGAAAAGAGCTCTTGAGATCATCAATTCTCCACGCATCAACACCGCTCCCAACAAAGTTATAATTCTTCCCAACAGCCAGGTTGCACTAAACGTCTCAAAAGTACTTTCACAAGCTAACACCAGAGTCGCCATCGCTTCTACCACTTCAATAAAGGATCTAACCAGGACAAAACCCTAGCACCACGAACCAGTCAATGCAGGAGTTTACACTATACCCTGTGGAGGCTGTGACAAGATCTACGTAGGTGAAACAGCAAGAAACCTCGACACCCGCCTCAATGAACACATATACGCATGTAGGAACGACAACTTAAACAACGCATGTGTACAACACCGAAATTCCACCAATCATCTTATGAAATTCAGAGACGCCCAATTAGTGATAAAAGAAACTAATTTCCGCACACGCAAGTGCCTTGAATCAGCACTGATCGCTGTTTCGAATACAATTAAACAAAACAACGGCAGCTTCACCATCTCCGAAGTCTTAGCAAGAATCCTCCTGAAAACAGTAAACCCTGCCATCACATAGTCTCT
>NW_027200879.1:0-16102 GCF_038502225.1 Cherax quadricarinatus
GAAAAATATATAATATATTTTAAATGTTGAAAAGGCTCTAAAATTTCAATTCCATGATTAATTCTGGTAAAAAAGTTTGAAAATCCATGATTTTTCGCTAAAAAATCAGGTTTGTCTGAAAAGTGTTCTAAATTATCTAAAACCTCGAAATATGCACTAAAACATCATTTTGCCGTATTTTTCGATTTTTTCAATGCTTTTGGTATTTTTAAAAAAATATATGAAAAATATGAAATGCCTGAAATGTATGAAATAACTGAAGCAATATGAAAAATCGAAAAATATGGTAAAATGATATTTTACTACATATTTCGACGATTTAGAGCATTTAGAACAGTTTTCAGGCAAACGTGATTTTTTAGCTAAAATTCATGGATTTTCAAACTTTTTTATCAAAATTACTGATGGAATTGAATTTTATACTGAAACTAATTTATATATGACATTTTGTAGTATTGTGTCAATAAATATTTCAAGTGTGAAAATCCATGTATTTTAGTTAAAAAGAAAGGTTTAATTAAAAAGTGCTGTAAATGCTGAAAATCGTCGAAATATGCAACAATGCATCATTTTCCCATATTTTTCGATTTTTTTCAATACTTTTGGTATTTTTAAAAATATATGAAATATTCAAAATTATTTCGGAATTTCATCGAATTTTTGTGGGCTTTTTGAAAAATATGTAATATACTTTAAAATGTTGAAAAGGCTCGTAAATTTCAATTCCACTAGTAATTCTAGTAAAAAAGTTTGAAAATCCACGAATTTTAGCTAAAAAATCATGTTTGTCTGAAAAGTGTTCTAAATGCTCCAAATAGTCGAAATATGCAGAAAAACATCATTTTGCCATATTTCTCGATTTTTTTCAATCCTTTTGGTATTTTTAAAAAATATATGAAATATATGAAATACCTGAAATATATGAAATGCCTGAAGCATTGACAAAATCGAAAAATATGGTAAAAATGATGTTTTACTGCGTATTTCGACGATTTGGAGCATTTAGATCACTTTTCAGACAAGCATTTTACCATATTTTTCGATTTTGTCAATGCTTCAGGTATTTCATGTATTTCAGGTAATTCATATATTTTTTAAAAATACCAAAAGCATTGAAAAAAAATCGAAAAATATAACAAAATGATGTTTTACTGCATATTTCGACGATATAGAGGATTTAGAACACTTTTCAGACAAACCTGATTTTTTAGCTAAAATTCATTAATTTTCAAAAATTTTTATCAGAATTACTGATGGAATTGAAATTTTTGGGCCTTTTAAATATTTTAAAGTATATTAATCATTTTTCAAAAAGACCTATAAAATTTCGATGAAATTCAAAAAATAATTTTGAATGTTTCATATATTTTTTAAAAAAATACCAAAAGCATTGAAAAAATCGAAAAATACGGTAAAATGATGTTTTCTGCATATTTCAACGATTTTCAGCATTTAGAGCACTATTCAATTAAACCTTGCTTTTCAGCTAAAATACATGGATTTTCACACTTGAAATATTTATTGACACAATACTACACTAAAATTTCATACTTAAGTTACTTTCAGCATAAAATTCAATTCCATCAGTAATTTTGATAAAAAAAGTTTGAAAATCCATGAATTTCGGCTGAAAAATCAGGTTTGTCTGAAAAGTGTTCTAAATGCTATAAATCCTAGAAAAAATGCAGTAAAACATCTTTGTGCCATTTTTTTCGAATTTTTCAATACTTTTGGTATTTTGAAAAAATATATGAAATATTAAATATTATTTCTGAATATCATCGAAATTTTATGGGCTTTTTGAAAAATATGTAATATACTTTAAAATGTTGAAAAGGCCCGAAAATTTCAATTCCATCAGGAATTGTAATGAAAAAGTTTGAAAATCCATGAATTTTAGCTAAAAAATCATATTTGTCTGAAAAGTGTTCTAAATTCTCCAAATCGTCAAAATATGCTGAAAAAAAATAATTTTACCATATTTTTCAATTTTGTCAATGCTTCAGGTATTTCATATATTTCAGGTATTTCATATATTTCATATATTTTTTAAAAATACCAAAAGCATTGAAAAAATCGAAAATATGGCAAAATGATGTTTTACTGCATATTTCGACGATTTAGAGCATTTAGAACACTTTTCAGACAAACCTGATTTTTATCTAAAATTCATTGATTTTCAAATTTTTTTATCAGAATTACTGATGGAATTGAAATTTTTGAGCCTTTTCAATATTTTCAAGTATTTTACATATTTTTCAAAAATCCCATAAAATTTCTATGAAATTCAGAAATAATTTTGAATATTTCATATATTTTTTAAGAATAGCAAAAGCATTGAAAAAATCGAAAAATATTGTAAAATGATGTTTTACTGCATATTTCGACGATTTTCAGCATTTAGAGCACTTTTCAATTAAACCTTGCTTTTCAGCTAAAATACATGGATTTTCACACTTGAAATATTTATTGACAAAACACTACACTAAAATGTCATATTTAAGTTACTTTCAGAATAAAATTCAATTCCATCAGTAATTCTGATAAAAAAGTTTGAAAATCCATGAATTTTAGCTAAAAAATCAGGATTGTCTGGAAACTGTTCTAAATGCTCTAAATCGTCGAAATATGCAGTAAAACATCATTTTACCATATTTTTCGATTTTTTCAATGCTTTTGGTATTTTTAAAAAATATATGAAACATTCAAAATTATTTCTTAATTTCATCGAAATTTTATGCCATTTTGAAAAATATGCAATATAATTTAAAATGTTGAAAAGGCTCGAAAATTTCAATTCCATCAGTAATTCTGATAACAAAGTTTGAAAATCCATAAATTTTAGTTAAAAAATCATATTTTTCTGAAAAGTGTTCCAAATGCTCTAAATTGTCGAAATATGCAGTAAAACATCATTTTGCCATATTTTTCGATTTTTTAATGCTTTTTGTATTTTTAAAAAATATATGAAATAAATGAAATACCTGAAATACAGGATATACCTGAAGCATTGTCAAAATCGAATAATATTGCAAAAATGATATTTTACTGCATATTTCGACGATTTGGAGAATTTAGAACACTCTTCAGACAAACTTGATTTTTTAGCTAAAATTCATGGATTTTCACACTTTTTTACCAGAATTACTGATGAAATTGAATTTTATGCTGAAGGTAACTTAAATATGACATTTTAGTGAAGTATTGTGTCAATAAATATTTCAAGTGTGAAAATCCGTGAATTTTAGCTAAAAAGTAAGGTTTAATTGAAAAGTGCTCAAAATGCTGAAAATCGTTGAAATATTCAATAATGCATCATTTTCCCATATTTTTCGATTTTTTCAATACTTTTGGTATTTTTAAAAATATATGAAATATTCAAAATTAATTCGGAATTTCATCGAATTTTTGTTGGCTTTTTGAAAAATATGTAATATACTTTAAAATGTTGAAAAGGCTCGTAAATTTCAATTCCACTAGTGATTCTGATAAAAAAGTTTGAAAATCCACGAATTATAGCTAAAAAATCATGTTTGTCTGAAAAGTGTTCTAAATGCTCCAAATCGTCGAATTATGCAGAAAAACATCATTTTGCCATATTTTTCGATTTTTTTCAATCCTTTTGGTATTTTTAAAAAATATATGAAATATATGAAATACCTGAAATATATGAAATACCTGAAGCATTGACAAAATCGAAAAATATGGTTTTACTGCGTATTTCGACGATTTGGAGCATTTAGATCACTTTTCAGACAAACATTTTACAATATTTTTCGATTTTGTCAATGCTTCAGGTATTTCATATATTTCAGGTATTTCATATATTTTTTAAAAATACCAAAATCTTAAAAAAAATCGAAAAATATAACAAAATGATGTTTTATTGCATATTTCGACGATATAGAGCATTTAGAACACTTTGCAGACAAACCTGATTTTTTAGCTAAAATTCATTAATTTTCAAAAATTTTTATCAGAATTACTGATGGAATTGAAATTTTCGGGCCTTTTAAATATTTCAAAAAGCCCTATAAAATTTCGATGAAATTCAGAAAAAAATTTTGAATGTTTCATATATTTTTTTTTAAAATACCAAAAGCATTGAAAAAATCTAAAAATACGGTAAAATGATGTTTTCTGCATATTTCTACGATTTTCAGCATTTAGAGCACTTTTCAATTAAACCTTGCTTTTCAGCTAAAATACATGGATTTTCACACTTGAAATATTTATTGACCCACTACTACACTAAAATGTCATACTTAAGTTACTTTCAGCATAAAATTCAATTCCATCAGTAATTTTGATAAAAAAGTTTGAAAATCCATGAATTTCAGCTAAAAAATCAGGTTTGTCTGAAAAGTGTTCTAAATGCTATAAATCCTCGAAAAATGCAGTAAAACATCATTGTGCCATATTTTTCGATTTTTTCAATACTTTTGGTATTTTGAAAAAATATATGAAATATTAAACATTATTTCTGAATTTCATCGAAATTTTATTGGCTTTTTGAAAAATATGTAATATACTTTAAAATGTTGAAATGGCCCAAAAATTTCAATTCCTTCAGGAATTCTGATAAAAAAGTTTCAAAAAACAATGAATTTTAGCTAAAAAATCATATTTGTCTGAAAAGTGTTCTAAATTCTCCAAATCGTCAAAATATGCTGAAAAAATTTTTTTTACCATATTTTTCAATTTTGTCAATGCTTCAGGTATTTCATATATTTCAGGTATTTCATATATTTCATATAATTTTTAAAAATACCAAAAGCATTGAAAAAATCGAAAAATATGGCAAAATGATGTTTTACTGCATATTTCGACGATTCAGAGCATTTAGAACACTTTTCAAACAAACCTGATTTTTTAGCTAAAATTCAAGGATTTTCAACTTTTTTTATCAGAATTAATGATTGAATTGAAATTTTCGAGCCTTTTCAATATTTTAAAGTATATTACACATTTTTCAAAAAGCCCTATAAAATTTCGATGAAATTCAGAAATAATTTTGAATGTTTCATATATTTCTTTAAAAATACAAAAAGCATTGAAAAAATCGAAAAATATTGTAAAATGATGTTTTACTGCATATTTCGACGATTTTCATCATTTAAAACATTTTTCAAATAAACCTTACTTTTCAGCTAAAACTCATGGATTTTCACACTTGAAATATTTATTGACACAATACTACACTAAAATGACATATTTAAGTTACTTTCAGCATAAAATTCAATTCCATCTGTAATTCTGATAAAAGATTTTGAAAATCCATGAATTTCAGCTAAAAAATCAGGTTTGTCTGAAAAGTGTTCTAAATTCCCTAAATCTTCGAAATATGCAGTAAAACATCATTCTGAAATATTTTTCGATTTTCTCAATGCATTTGGTGTTTTGAAAAAATATATGAAATATTCAAAATTATTTCTGAATTTCATCGAAATTTTATGGGCTTTTTGAAAAATATGTAATGTACTTTAAAATGTTGAAAAGGCTCGAAAATTTCAATTCCATCAGGAATTGTGATGAAAAAGATTGGAAATCCATGAATTCTAGCTAAAAAACCGTATTTGTCTGAAAAGTGTTCTAAAATTCTCCAAATCGTCGAAATATGCTGAAAAAAAAAAATTTTACCATATTTTTCGATTTTGTCAATGCTTCAGGTATTTCAAATAAGGTATTTCTATTTCAATATTTTTTAAAAATACCAAAAGCATTGAAAAATAATTTATAACAAAATGAACTGCATATTTCGACGATAGAGCATTTAGAACTTTTCAGACAAACTGATTTTTTAGCTAAAATTGAAATTTTTTTTATTTACGAATTGAAATTTTCGGGCCTTTTAAATATTTTAAAGTATATTACACATTTTTCAAAAAGCCCTATAAAATTTCGATGAAATGCAAAAAATAATTTTGAATGTTTCATATACTTTTTTTTAAAAATACCAAAAGCATTGAAAAAATCGAAAAATATGGTAAAATGATGTTTTCTGCATATTTCGATGATTTTCAGCATTTAGAGCACTTTTCAGTTAAACCTTACTTTTCAGCTTAAAATTCATGGATTTTCACACTTGAAATATTTATTGACACAATACTACACTAAAATGTCATATTTAAGTTACTTTCAGCATAAAATTCAATTCCATCAGTAATTCTCATAAAAAAAGTGTGAAAATCCTTGAATTTCAGCTAAAAAATCAGGTTTGTCTGAAAAGTGTTCTAAATGCTATAAATCGTCGAAAAATGCAGTAAAACATCATTTTGCCATATTTTTCGATTTTTTTCAATACTTTTGGTATTTTGAAAAAATATATGAAGTATTAAATATTATTTCTGAATATCATCGAAATTTTATTGGCTTTTTGAAAAATATGTAATATACTTTAAAATGTTGAAAAGGCCCGAAAATTTCAATTCCATCAGGAATTGTGATGAAAAAGTTTGAAAATCCATGAATTTTAGCTAAAAAATCATATTTGTCTGAAAAGTGTTCTAAATTCTCCAAATCGTCGAAATATGCTGAAAAAAAATCATTTTACCATATTTTCCGATTTTGTCACTGCTTCAGGTATTTCATATATTTCAGGTATTTTGTATATTTCATTTTTTTTTTAAAATACCAAAAGCATTGAAAAAAAATCGAAAAATATGGCAAAATGATGTTTTACTGCATATTTCAACGATTTAGAGCATTTAGAACACTTTTCAGACAAACCTGATTTTTTAGCTAAAATTCATGGATTTTCACACTTTTTTACCAGAATTGCTGATGAAATTGAATTTTATGCTGAAAGTAACTTAAATATAAAATTTTAGTGTAGCATTGTGTCAATAAATATTTGAATTTTAGCTAAAAAGTAAGGTTTAATTGAAAAGTGCTCTAAATGCTGAAAATCGTCGAAATATGCAATAATGTATCATTTTCCCATATTTCTCGATTTTTTCAATGCTTTTGGTATTTTAAAAAATATATGAAATATTAAAAATTATTTCTGAATTTCATCGAAATTTTATGGGCTTTTTTAAAAATATGTAATATACTTTAAAATGTTGAAAAGGCTTGTAAATTTCAATTCCACTAGTAATTCTGATAAAAAAGTTTGAAAATCCACGAATTTTAGCTAAAAAATCATGTTTGTCTGAAAAGTGTTCTAAATGCTCCAAATCGTCGAAATATGCAGAAAAACATCATTTTGCCATATTTTTTGATTTTATCAATCCTTTTGGTATTTTTAAAAAATATATGAAATATATGAAATACCTGAAATATATGAAATACCTGAAGCATTGAAAAAATCGAAAAATGATGTTTTACTGCATATTTCGACGATTTGGAGCATTTAGAACGCTTTTCAAACAAACCTGATTTTTTACATAAAATTCATGGATTTTCAATTTTTTTTGTCAGAATTACTGATGGAATTGAAATTTTCGAGCCTTTTCAATATTTTAAAGTATATTACACATTTTTCAAAAAGCCCTATAAAATTTCGATGGAATTAAGAAATAATTTTGAATGTTTCATATATTTCTTTAAAAATACAAAAAGCATTGAAAAAATCGAAAAATATTGTAAAATGATGTTTTACTGCATATTTCGACGATTTTCATCATTTAGAGCACTTTTCAAATAAACCTTACTTTTCAGCTAAAACACATGGATTTTCACACTTGAAATATTTATTGACACATTACTACACTAAAATGACGTATTTAAGTTACTTTCAGCATAAAATTCAATTCCATCAGTAATTCTGATAAAAGAGTTTGAAAATCCATGAATTTCAACTAAAAAATCAGGTTTGTCTGAAAAGTGTTCTAAATGCCCTAAATCCTCGAAATATGCGGTAAAACATCATTCAGAAATATTTTTCGATTTCTTCAATGCATCTGGCGTTTTGAAAAAAATATATTAAATATTCAAAATTATTTCTGAATTTCATCGAAGTTTTATGGGCTTTTTGAAAAATATGTAATATACTTTAAAATGTTGAAAAGGCTCGAAAATTTCAATTCCATCAAGAATTGTGTTGAAAAAGTGTGAATATCCATGAAATTTAGGTAAAAAATCATGTTTTTCTGAAAAGTGTTCTAAATTCTCCAAATCGTCGAAATATGCTGAAAAAAAATCATTTTACCATATTTTTCGATTTTGTCAATGCTTCAGGTATTTCATATATTTCAGGTATTTCATGTTTTTCATATATTTTTTAAAAATACCAAAAGCATTGAAAAAAAATCGAAAAATATAACAAAATGATGTTTTACTCCATATTTCGACGATTTAGAGCATTTAGAATACTTTTCAGACAAACCTGATTTTTTAGCTAAAATTCAAGATTTTCAATTTTTTTTATATGAATTACTGATTGAATTGAAATTTTCGAGCCTTTTCAATATTTTAAAGTATATTACACATTTTTCAAAAGCCCTATAAAATTTCGATGAAATTCAGAAATAATTTTGAATGTTTCATATATTTCTTTAAAAATTCCAAAAGCTTTGAAAAAATCGAAAAATATGGTAAAATGATGTTTTCTGCATATTTCGAAGATTTTTAGCATTTAGAGCACTTTTCCGTTAAACCTTACTTTTCAGCTAAAATGAATGGATTTTCTCACTTGAAATATTTATTGACACAGTACTACACTTAAACGTCATATTTAAGTTATTTTCACCATAAAATTCAATTCCATCAGTAATTCTGATAAAAAAAGTTTGAAAATCCATGAATTTCAGCTAAAAAATCAGGTTTGTCTGAAAAGTGTTCTAAATGCTATAAATCGTCGAAAAATGCAGTAAAACATCATTGTGCCATATTTTTCGAATTTTTCAATACTTTTGGTATTTTGAAAATATATATGAAATATTAAATATTATTTCTGAATATTATCGAAATTTTATTGGCTTTTTGAAAAATATGTAATATACTTTAAAATGTTGAAAAGGCTCGAAAATTTCAATTCCATCAATAATTGTGATGAAAAAGTTTGAAAATCCATGAATTTTAGCTAAAAAATCATATTTGTCTGAAAAGTGTTCTAAATTCTCCAAAACGTCAAAGTATGCTGAAAAAAAATAATTTTACCATATTTTTCAATTTTGTCAATGCTTCAGGTATTTCATATATTTCAGGTATTTCATATATTTCATATAATTTTTAGAAATACCAAAAGCATTGAAAAAATAGGAAAATATGGCAAAATGATGTTTTACTGCATATTTCGACGATTTAGAGCATTTAGAACACTTCTCAGACCAACCAGATTTTTTGCATAAATTTCAAGGATTTTCAAAAAGTTTTATCAGAATTACTGATGGAATTGAAATTCTCGAGCCTTTTCAACATTTTAAAGTATATTACATATTTTTCAAAAAGGCCGTAAAATTTAGATGAAATTGAGAAATAATTTTGAATATTTCATAATTTTTTTTAGAAATACTTGAAGGATTGAAAAAATCGAGAAATATGGTAAAATGATGTTTTACTGCATATTTCGACGATTTTCAGCATTTAGAGCACTTTTCAATTAAACCTTGCTTTTCAGCTAAAATACATAGATTTTCACACTTGAAATATTTATTGAAATATTTATTGCTTTCATAATAAAATTCAGTTCCATCAGTAATTCTGATAAAAAATTTTGAAAGTCCGTGAATTTTAGCTAAAAAATCAGGATTGTCTGGAAACTGTTCTAAATGCTCTAAATCGTCGAAATATGCAGTAAAACATCATTTTACCATATTTTTCGATTTTTTCAATGCTTTTGGTATTTTTAAAAAATATATGAAACATTCAAAATTATTTCTTAATTTCATCGAAATTTTATGCCATTTTGAAAAATATGCAATATAATTTAAAATGTTGAAAAAGCTCGAAAATTTCAATTCCATCAGTAATTCTGATAAAAATGTTTGAAAATCCATAAATTTTAGGTAAAAAATCACGTTTTTCTGAAAAGTGTTCCAAATGCTCTAAATTGTCGAAATATGCAGTAAAACATCATTTTGCCATATTTTTCGATTTTTTAATGCTCTTTGTTATTTTAAAAAATATATGAAATATATGAAATACATGAAATACAGGATATACCTGAAGCATTTTCAAAATCGAATAATATTGCAAAAAATGATATTTTACTGCATATTTCGAAGATTTGGAGAATTTAGAACACTCTTCAGACAAACTTGATTTTTTCGCTAAAATTCATGGATTTTCACACTTTTTTACCAGAATTACTGATGAAATTGAATTTTATGCTGAAGGTAACTTAAATATGACATTTTAGTGAAGTATTGTGTCAATAAATATTTCAAGTGTGAAAATCCGTGAATTTTAGCTAAAAAGTAAGGTTTAATTGAAAAGTGCTCAAAATGCTGAAAATCGTTGAAATATTCAATAATGCATCATTT
The DNA here is from genome assembly GCF_038502225.1 of Cherax quadricarinatus. Taxonomy (NCBI): domain Eukaryota; kingdom Metazoa; phylum Arthropoda; class Malacostraca; order Decapoda; family Parastacidae; genus Cherax; species Cherax quadricarinatus. Next base: position 10,428 of record NW_027200879.1, read on the forward strand.
TCCCATATTTTTCGATTTTTTCAATACTTTTGGTATTTTTAAAAATTTATGAAATATTCAAAATTACACTTTTCAGACAAACCTGATTTTTTAGCAAAAATTCATTAATTTTCAAATAAAATTAGCAGAATTACTGATGGAATTGAAATTTTCGGGCATTTTAAATATTTTAAAGTATATTACACATTTTTTAAAAAACCCTATAAAATTTCGATGAAATTCAAAAAATAATTTTGAATGTTTCATATACTTTTTTTTTTAAAAATACCAAAAGCATTGAAAAAATCGAAAAATATGGTAAAATGATGTTTTCTGCATATTTCGACGATTTTCAGCATTTAGAGCACTTTTCAATCAAATCTTACTTTTTAGCTAAAATACATGGATTTTCACACTTGAAATATTTATTGACACAACACTACACTAAAATGTCATATTTAAGTTACTTTCAGAATAAAATTCAATTCCATCAGTAATTCTGATAAAAAAGTTTGAAAATCCATGAATTTTAGCTAAAAAATCAGGATTGTCTAGAAACTGTACTAAATGCTCTAAATCGTCGAAATATGCAGTAAAACATCATTTTCCATATTTTTCGATTTTTTTCAATGCTTTTGGTATTTTTAAAAATATATGAAATATTCAAAATTATTTCTTAATTTCATCGAAATTTTATGCCATTTTGAAAAATATGCAATACACTTTAAAATGTTGAAAAGGCTCGAAAATTTCAATACCATCAGTAATTCTGATAAAAAAGTTTGAAAATCCATGAATTTTAGCGAAAAATCATATTTTTCTGAAAAGTGTTCCAAATGCTCTAAATTGTCGAAATATGCAGTAAAACATCATTTTGCCATATTTTTCGATTTTTTTAATGCTTTTTGTATTTTTAAAAAATATATGAAATATATGAAATACTTGAAATATAGGATATACCTGAAGCATTGTCAAAATCGAGTAATATTGCAAAAATTATATTTTACTGCATATTTCGACGATTTGGAGCATTTAGAACACTCTTCAGACAAACTTGATTTTTTAGCTAAAATTCATGGATTTTCACAATTTTTTACCAGAATTACTGATGAAATTGAATTTTATGCTGAAAGTAACTTATGATATTGTAGTGTAGTATTATGTCAATAAATATTTCAAGTGTGAAAATCCATGAATTTTAGCTAAAAAGTAAGGTTTAATTGAAAAGTGCTCTAAATGCTGAAAATGCGTCATTTTCCCATATTTTTCGATTTTTTCAATGCTTTTGGTATTTTTTAAAAATACCAAAAGCATTGAAAAAAATCGAAAAATATAACAAAATAATGTTTTACTGCATATATCGACGATTTAGAGCATTAAGAACACTTTTCAGACAAACCTGATTTTTTAGCTAAAATTCATTAATTTTCAAAATTTTTTATCAGAATTACTGATGGAATTGAAATTTTCGGGCCTTTTAAATATTTTAAAGTATATTACACATTTTTCAAAAAACCCTATAAAATTTCGATGAAATTCAAAAAATAATCTTGAATGTTTCATATATTTTTTTTAAAAATACCAAAAGCATTGAAAAAATCGAAATATATTGTAAAATGATGTTTTCTGCGTATTTCGACGATTTTCAGCATTTAGAGCACTTTTCAATTAAACCTTCCTTTTCAGCTAAAATACATGGATTTTCACACTTGAAATATTTATTGACACAATACTACACTAAAATGTCATACTTAAGTTACTTTCAGCATAAAATTCAATTCCATCAGTAATTTTGGTAAAAAAAAGTTTGAAAATCCATGAATTTCAGCTAAAAAATCAGGTTTGCCTGAAAAATGTTCTAAATGCTATAAATCCTCGAAAAATGCAGTAAAACATCATTGTGCCATATTTTTCGATTTTTTCATTACTTTTGCTATTTTGAAAAAAATATATGAAATATTAAATATTATTTCTGAATATCATCGAAATTTTATGGGCTTTTTGAAAAATATGTAATATACTTTAAAATGTTGAAAATGCCCGAAAAACTCAATTCCATCAGGAATTCTGATTAAAAAGTTTCAAAAAACCATTAATTTTAGCTAAAAAATCATATTTGTCTGAAAAGTGTTCTGAATGCCCCAAATCGTCGAAATATGCAGTAAAATATCATTTTGCCATATTTTTCGATTTTTTCAATGCTTTTGGTATTTGAAATATATGAAATACCTGAATCATTGACAAAATCTCAAAATATGGTAAAAATTATGTTTTACTTCATATTTCGACGATTTGGAGCATTTAAAACAGTTTTCAGACAAACATGATTTTTTAGCTTAAATTCATGGATTTTCAACCTTTTTTTATCAAAATTACTGATGGAATTGAAATTCTCGAGCATTTTCAATTTTTTAAAGTATATCACATATTTTTCAAAAACCCATGAAATTTCGATAAAATTTGAAATATTTTAGGGTATTTCATGTATTTTTTAAAAATACCAAAAGCATTGAAAAAAATCGAAAAATATGTTGAAAATGATGTTTTACTGCATATTTCGACGATTTGGAGCATTTAAAACACTTTTCAGACAAACATGATTTTTTAGCTAAAATTCATGGATTTTCACACTTGAAATATTTATTTACCCAATACTTCTCTAAAATGTCATATTTAAGTTACTTTCAGCATAAAATTCAATTCCATCAGAAATTCTGATTAAAAAGATTGAAAATCCATGAATTTTAGCTAAAAAATCAGGTTTGTCTGAAAAGTGATCTAAATGCTCTAAATCATTGAAATATGCAGTAAAACATCATTTTGCCATACTTTTCGATTCTTTCAATTGTTTTGGTATTTTTAAAAAAATATATGAAATATATAAAATACCTGAAATATATGAAATACCTGAAGCATTGACCAAATCGAAACATATGGTAAAGTGATGTTTTACTGCATATTTCGACGATTTTGAGCATTTGTAACACTTTTCAGACAAACCTGATTTTTTAGCTAAAATTCATGGATTTTCAAACTTTTTTATCAGAATTACTGATGGAATTGAATTCTATGCTGAAAGTAACTTAAATATGACATTTTAGTGCAATATTGTGTCAATAAATATTTCAAGTGTGAAAATCCTTGTATTTTACCTAAAAAGAAAGGTTTAATTAAATAGTGCTCTAAATGCCGAAAATCATCGAAATATGCAGTGAAACGTCAGTTTACCATATTTTACCATTTTTTCAATGCTTCAGGTATTTTTAAAAAAATATATGAAATATTCAAAATTATTACTAAATTTCATTGAAATTTTATGGGCTTTTTGAAAAATATGTAATATACTTTAAAATGTTGAAAAGGCTCGAAAATTTCAATTCCATCAGTAATTCTGTTAAAAAAAGTTTGAAAATCCGTGAATTTTAGCTAAAAAATCAGGTTTTTCTGAAAAGTGTTCTACATGCTCTAAATCGTCGAAATATGCAGAAAACATCATTTTGCCATATTTTTCGATTTTTTTCAATACTTTTGCTATTTTTAAAAAATGTATGAAATATATGAAATACCCGAAATATATGAAATATCTAAAGCATTGAAAAAATCGAAAAATATGGTAAAAACATGTTTTACTGCATATTTCGACGATTTGGAGCATTTAAAACACTTTTCAGACAAACATAGTTTTTTAGCTAAAATTCATGGATTTTCACACTTGAAATATTTATTTACCCAATACTTCTCTAAAATGTCATATTTAAGTTACTTTCAGCATAAAATTCAATTCCATCAGAAATTCTGATTAAAAAGATTGAAAATCCATGAATTTTAGCTGAAAAATCAGGTTTGTCTGAAAAGTGATCTAAATGCTCTAAATCATCGAAATATGCAGTAAAACATCATTTTGCCATACTTTTCGATTCTTTCAATGGTTTTGGTATTTTTTAAAAAATATATGAAATATATAAAATACCTGAAATATATGAAATACCTGAAGCATGGACCAAATCGAAACATATGGTAAAATGATGTTTTACTGCATATTTCGACGATTTTGAGCATTTGTAACACTTTTCAGACAAACATGAGTTTTTAGCTAAAATTCATGGATTTTCAAACCTTTTTATCAGAATTACTGATGAAATGGAAAGTTTTGATCCTTTTCAATATTTTAAAGTATATTACATATTTTTCAAAAAGCCGATAAACTTTCGATGAAATTCAGAAATAATTTTGAATATTTCATATATTTTTTAGAGATACCAAAAGCATTGGAAAAATCGAAAAAAATGGTAAAATGATGTTTGACTGTATATTTCGACGATTTAGAGCATTTAGAACACTTTTCAGACAATCCTGATTTTTTTAGCTAAAATTCATGGATTTTCAAAGTTTTTTATCAGAATTACGGATGGAATTGAATTTTATGCTGAAGTAACTTAAATATGACATTTTAGTGTAGTATTGTGTCAACAAATATTTCAAGTGTGAAAATCCATGTATTTTAGCTAAAATGTAAGATTTAATTGAAAAATGCTCTAAATGCTGAAAATCGTCCAAATATGAAATAAAACATCATTTTACCATATATCTCGATATTTTTCAATGCTTCAGGTATTTTTAAAAAATGTATGAAATATTCAAAATTATTTTTGAATTTCATCGAAATTTTATGGGCTTTTTGAAAAATATGTAATATATTTTAAAATGTTGAAAAGGCTCGAAAATTTCAATTCCATCATTAATTCTGAAAGAAAAGTTTGAAAATCCATGAATTTTATCTAAAAAATCATGTTTGTCTGAAAAGTGTTCTAAATGATCCAAATCGTCGAAATATGCAGTAAAACATCATTTCACCATATTTTTCGATTTTGTCAATGCTTCAGGTATTTCATATATTTCATGTATTTAATGAATTTCATATCTTTTTTTAAAAATACCAAAAGTATTGAAAAAATCGAAAAATATGGCAAAATGATGTTTTACTGCATATTTCGACGATTCAGAGCATTTAGAACGCTTTTCAAACAAACCTGATTTTTTAGATAAAATTCATGGATTTTCAATTTTTTTTATCAGAATTACTGATGGAATTGAAATTTTCGAGCCTTTTCAATATTTTAAAGTATATTACACATTTTTCAAAAAGCCCTACAAAATTTCCATGGAATTCAGAAATAATTTTAAATGTTTCATATATTTCTTTAAAAATACAAAAAGCATTGAAAAAATCGAAAAATATTGTAAAATGATGTTTTACTGCATATTTCGACGATTTTCATCATTTAGAGCACTTTTCAAATAAACCTTACTTTTCAGCTAAAACACATGGATTTTCACACTTGAAATATTTATTGACACAATACTACACTAAAATGACATATTTAAGTTACTTTCAGCATAAAATTCAATTCCGTGAGTAATTCTGATAAAAAAGTTTGAAAATCCATGAATTTCAGCTAAAAAATCAGGTTTGTCTGAAAAGTGTTCTAAATGCCCTAAATCTTCGAAAGATGCAGTAAAATCATTCTGAGATATTTTTCGATTTTTTCAATGCATTTGGTGCTTTGAAAAAATATATGAAATATTCAAAATTATTTCTGAATTTCATCGAAGTTTTATGGGCTTTTTGAAAAATACGTAATATACTTTAAAATGTTGAAAAGGCTCGTAAATTTCAATTCCACTAGTAATTCTGA
>NW_027200880.1:0-16097 GCF_038502225.1 Cherax quadricarinatus
ATTAGTTCAATAAATTTCGTTTGTTTATATATGTGTATATATATATATATATATATATATATATATATATATATATATATATATATATCTATATATATATATATATATATATATATATATATATATATATATATATATATATATATATATATATATATATATATATATATATATATATATGTTCATATATACCCAAATATAAAGTAAGAGTGAAAATCTTCGTTTAATAAAAATCTTGTTAAGTTTACTTAGTACTGACATAAGTGGATTACCCATTGCCATGCCATAATTTTTTTAGCATATAAAAATAATAATTAAACACAACTTTATAGTGTACCATGCAAAGTTTGAACAGTTTAATCATAAGTTCAGACTGGAAGTTCAGAACACGTTCAGTCAAATTCCTCTGACAGGAAGTCTAACAATAACATTTGTTATACCTCAATAACATTTGTTATGTCTAATGTTAGAAGTTCCTCAACTATCGCTCTCTTATTTTTTACATTTGAATTTCACGTTTTGTTGACATTTGGAATCAAGAGCTGTAATATACTTTTACCTTTGATATACCTTTGATGAGTTCCGAGAGTATTTCTACTCCTAGAACCCGGCCAGGCTCGTCTGGTGCTTGCCTAGTCAACCAGGATGTTGCTGTTAGTGTCCCTCTGACCCACATATCCATCACAGCCTGGTTGATCCGGCACCTGGTGAAGGTACTGGACGGTCCACCTGAAGTACCAACTATGTGAGTCTTGATTAATTAAGAGAAATGTATCATTAATCCGCAGAGAAAAAGATTAAGTGTCTTGTGTTGACTTGGTTCAAACTTAACAAGATGAAATATCGGCAGTAACAAGTTAGTTGACTCAGGGAGAGACATCTAGTGGCGTGATTTAAAACATCTAGTGAGGTGATAGAAGACATCTAGTGAGGTGATGGAAGACATCTAGTGAGGTGATGGAAGACATCTAGTGGGGTGATGGAAGACATCTAGTGAGGTGATGGAAGACATCTAGTGGGGTGATGGAAGACATCTAGTGGGGTGATGGAAGACATCTAGTGAGGTGATGGAAGACATCTAGTGGGGTGATGGAAGACATCTAGTGAGGTGATGGAAGACATCTAGTGGGGTGATGGAAGACATCTAGTGAGGTGATGGAAGACATCTAGTGGGGTGATGGAAGACATCTAGTGGGGTGATGGAAGACATCTAGTGAGGTGATGGAAGACATCTAGTGAGGTGATGGAAGACATCTAGTGGGGTGATGGAAGACATCTAGTGAGGTGATGGAAGACATCTAGTGGGGTGATGGAAGACATCTAGTGAGGTGATGGAAGACATCTAGTGGGGTGATGGAAGACATCTAGTGGGGTGATGGAAGACATCTAGTGAGGTGATGGAAAACATCTAGTGGGGTGATGGAAGACATCTAGTGGGGTGATGGAAGACATCTAGTGAGGTAATGGAAGACATCTAGTGGGGTGATGGAAGACATCTAGTGGGGTGATGGAAGACATCTAGTGAGGTGATGGAAGACATCTAGTGGGGTGATGGAAGACATCTAGTGAGGTGATGGAAGACATCTAGTGGGGTGATGGAAGACATCTAGTGGGGTGATGGAAGACATCTAGTGAGGTGATGGAAGACATCTAGTGGGGTGATGGAAGACATCTAGTGAGGTGATGGAAGACATCTAGTGAGGTGATGGAAGACATCTAGTGGGGTGATGGAAGACATCTAGTGGGGTGATGGAAGACATCTAGTGAGGTGATGGAAGACATCTAGTGGGGTGATGGAAGACATCTAGTGGGGTGATGGAAGACATCTAGTGAGGTGATGGAAGACATCTAGTGGGGTGATGGAAGACATCTAGTGGGGTGATGGAAGACATCTAGTGAGGTGATGGAAGACATCTAGTGGGGTGATGGAAGACATCTAGTGGGGTGATGGAAGACATCTAGTGAGGTGATGGAAGACATCTAGTGGGGTGATGGAAGACATCTAGTGGGGTGATGGAAGACATCTAGTGGCGTGATTTAAAACATCTAGTGAGGTGATAGAAGACATCTAGTGAGGTGATGGAAGACATCTAGTGGGGTGATGGAAGACATCTAGTGAGGTGATGGAAGACATCTAGTGGGGTGATGGAAGACATCTAGTGAGGTGATGGAAGACATCTAGTGGGGTGATGGAAGACATCTAGTGGGGTGATGGAAGACATCTAGTGGGGTGATGGAAGACATCTAGTGAGGTGATGGAAGACATCTAGTGGGGTGATGGAAGACATCTAGTGAGGTGATGGAAGACATCTTGTGGGGTGATGGAAGACATCTAGTGAGGTGATGGAAGACATCTAGTGAGGTGATGGAAGACATCTAGTGGGGTGATGGAAGACATCTAGTGAGGTGATGGAAGACATCTAGTGGGGTGATGGAAGACATCTAGTGGGGTGATGGAAGACATCTAGTGGGGTGATGGAAGACATCTAGTGGGGTGATGGAAGACATCTAGTGAGGTGATGGAAGACATCTAGTGGGGTGACGGAAGACATCTAGTGGGGTGATGGAAGACATCTAGTGGGGTGATGGAAGACATCTAGTGAGGTGATGGAAGACATCTAGTGAGGTGATGGAAGACATCTAGTGGGGTGATGGAAGACATCTAGTGGGGTGATGGAAGACATCTAGTGAGGTGATGGAAGACATCTAGTGGGGTGATTTAAAACATCTAGTGGGGTGATGGAAGACATCTAGTGAGGTGATGGAAGACATCTAATGAGGTGATGGAAGACATCTAGTGGGGTGATGGAAGACATCTAGTGGGGTGATGGAAGACATCTAGTGGCGTGATTTAAAACATCTAGTAAGGTGATGGAAGACATCTAGTGAGGTGATGGAAGACATCTAGTGGGGTGATGGAAGACATCTAGTGGGGTGATGGAAGACATCTAGTGGCGTGATTTAAAACATCTAGTGGGGTGATGGAAGACATCTAGTGGGGTGATGGAAGACATCTAGTGGCGTGATTTAAAACATCTAGTGGGGTGATGGAAGACATTTAGTGAGGTGATGGAAGACATCTAGTGAGGTGATGGAAGACATCTAGTGGGGTGATGGAAGACATCTAGTGGGGTGATGGAAGACATCTAGTGAGGTGATGGAAGACATCTAGTGGGGTGATGGAAGACATCTAGTGGGGTGATGGAAGACATCTAGTGGGGTGATGGAAGACATCTAGTGAGGTGATGGAAGACATCTAGTGGGGTGATGGAAGACATCTAGTGGGGTGATGGAAGACATCTAGTGAGGTGATGGAAGACATCTAGTGGGGTGATGGAAGACATCTAGTGGGGTGATGAAAGACATCTAGTGAGGTGATGGAAGACATCTAGTGGGGTGATGGAAGACATCTAGTGGGGTGATGGAAGACATCTAGTGGGGTGATGGAAGACATCTAGTGGGGTGATGGAAGACATCTAGTGGGGTGATGGAAGACATCTAGTGAGGTGATGGAAGACATCTAGTGGGGTGATGGAAGACATCTAGTGGGGTGATGGAAGACATCTAGTGGGGTGATGGAAGACATCTAGTGGGGTGATGGAAGACATCTAGTGGGGTGATGGAAGACATCTAGTGGGGTGATGGAAGACATCTAGTGAGGTGATTTAAGATATCTAGTGGGGTGATGGAAGACATCTAGTGGGGTGATGGAAGACATCTAGTGGGGTGATGGAAGACATCTAGTGGGGTGATGGAAGACATCTAGTGGGGTGATGGAAGACATCTAGTGGGGTGATGGAAGACATCTAGTGGGGTGATGGAAGACATCTAGTGGGGTGATGGAAGACATCTAGTGGGGTGATGGAAGACATCTAGTGGGGTGATGGAAGACATCTAGTGGGGTGATGGAAGACATCTAGTGGGGTGATGGAAGACATCTAGTGAGGTGATGGAAGACATCTAGTGGGGTGATGGAAGACATCTAGTGGGGTGATGGAAGACATCTAGTGGGGTGATGGAAGACATCTAGTGGGGTGATGGAAGACATCTAGTGGAAGACATCTAGGGGTGATGGAAGACATCTAGTGGGGTGATGGAAGACATCTAGTGGGGTGATGGAAGACATCTAGTGGGGTGATGGAAGACATCTAGTGGGGTGATGGAAGACATCTAGTGGGGTGATGGAAGACATCTAGTGGGGTGATGGAAGACATCTAGTGGGGTGATGGAAGACATCTAGTGAGGTGATGGAAGACATCTAGTGGGGTGATGGAAGACATCTAGTGGGGTGATGGAAGACATCTAGTGGGGTGATGGAAGACATCTAGTGGGGTGATGGAAGACATCTAGTGGGGTGATGGAAGACATCTAGTGGGGTGATGGAAGACATCTAGTGGGGTGATGGAAGACATCTAGTGAGGTGATGGAAGACATCTAGTGGGGTGATGGAAGACATCTAGTGGGGTGATGGAAGACATCTAGACATCTAGTGGGTGATGGAAGACATCTAGTGGGGTGATGGAAGACATCTAGTGGGGTGATGGAAGACATCTAGTGGGGTGATGGAAGACATCTAGTGGGGTGATGGAAGACATCTAGTGAGGTGATGGAAGACATCTAGTGGGGTGATGGAAGACATCTAGTGGGGTGATGGAAGACATCTAGTGGGGTGATGGAAGACATCTAGTGGGGTGATGGAAGACATCTAGTGGGGTGATTTAAGATATCTAGTGAGGTGATTTAAGACATCTAGTGAGGTGATTTAAGATATCTAGTGAGGTGATTTAAGATATCTAGTGGGGTGATGGAAGACATCTAGTGAGGTGATTTAAGATATCTAGTGAGGTGATTTAAGACATCTAGTGAGGTGATTTAAGATATCTAGTGAGGTGATTTAAGATATCTAGTGAGGTGATGGAAGACATCTAGTGAGGTGATTTAAGACATCTAGTGAGGTGATTTAAGATATCTAGTGAGGTGATTTAAGATATCTAGTGAGGTGATGGAAGACATCTAGTGAGGTGATTTAAGACATCTAGTGAGGTGATTTAAGACATCTAGTGAGGTGATTTAAGACATCTAGCGAGGTGATTTAAGACATCTAGTGAGGTGATTTAAGACATCTAGTGAGGTGATTTAAGACATCTAGTAAGGTGATTTAAAACATCTAGTGAGGTGATTTAAGAAATGTAGTGAAGTGATATAAGACATCTAGTGAGGTGATTTAAAACATCTAGTGAGGTGATTTAAAACATGTAGTGAGATGATTTAAAACATCTAGTGAGGTGATTTAAAACATGTAGTGAGGTGATATAAAACATCTAGTGAGGTGATTTAAAACATGTAGTGAGGTGATTTAAAACATCTAATGAGGTGATTTAAAACATCTAGTGAGGTGATTTAAAACATCTAGTGAGGTGATTTAAAACATCTAGTGAGGTGATTTAAAACATCTAGTGAGGTGATTTAAAACATCTAGTGAGGTGACAATAAGGCAGGAAGAGGTGCATTTCCTTCTTAAATCGCTTGACCAAGAAAAGGCTGTGGGCCCAGACAAGTTGAGCCCAAGATTGTTGAGAAGATGTGCAGACCAGCTAGCAGCACCTCTAACTCGCATCTTTCAGCACTGCCTAGTACAGTGTAAATGGCCCTCTCTATGGAAAGAGGCAAATGTAGTCCCTGTTCACAAAAAGAAGAGCAGAGCAGAAATCAGCAACTACAGACCAGTGTCACTCCTGTCAATCATTGGTAAGATCCTTGAGACAATAATCTCAAGACAAATGACAGAGTTTTTTGATTACCACTCACTACTTTGTGATCGTCAATATGGATTCAGGAAAGGTTACTCTGCTGCTGATCTGTTGTTAAACCTCTCCACTAAGTGGCACCAGTCACTGGATGAATCCAAAGTCAGCTGTGTGGTAGCACTGGACATTGCTGGCGCTTTCGACCGGGTGTGGCACCAGGGCCTCTTAGCAAAACTTCAAGCACTGGGAATTGCAGGCTCTACGCTATGTCTTCTCAGTGATTACCTTCATGGTAGATCTCTAAGTGTAGTTCTCAATGGAATGGAATCAGCAAGACATCCTATTGGGGCAAGTGTTCCACAAGGAAGCGTGCTGGGTCCATTGTTATAGAATGTCTACTTTAACGACCTTCTTCATCTCATCCCAGAATCACATGCATATATGCAGACGAGAATTTTTTTTTTGTAATTCACACTGACATTCACTTATCCAAGAGAAGAAATGCCAGCTGCTATAAGCTACATCAATCACCAGCTGAGAGCTATATCAGCTTGGGGAAATAGATGGCAAGTAACATTTGCACCTGAGAAAACGCAAATGATGATCGTCTCTAGGCACCATGATGGTAATGCTGGTGCAGTAGTAAGGATGAATGGGAGGGTGTTGGCACCTGGAGAAGAAGTTGATATCCTTGGGGTGAAATTTGACTCCAAACTAACCATGAAGAACCATGTTGTAAATCTTGCAAACAAGGCAGCCAGGAAGCTTACAGCACTTTGCCGTATCTCGCATCTGCTTGACAGTAGGGGTTGCAAGATCCTGTAAGAGGCACAAGTACGCTCACACCTTGAGTATGCTCCACTTTCTTGGTTTGCCTGCCCCCCCTCTCATCTGCGACTGCTTGATAGAGTAGAGAACAGAGCAAGATGTCTCATCTTTCGCCTGGACCCATCCTGGATAGATCTGTCATTTCAGCAGAGCCTTCAACACAGGAGGGATGTGGGTGGCCTTACTGTTATGTACAAGGCCAATATTGTCAAAATAACACACTTGGATCCACTTCGAGGACAGTGTGAAACAAGCTTTTATGCCACAAGACGGGCAGAAAGCAGCAACTTCACTCTGGCTGTACCCTTCTCCAGAACATCACTCCATCTGAGATCATACATACCCAGGATGACTCGAGTATGGAACACATTCGTACAGCATAATGATGTCAACACACACACACACACACACACACACACACACACACACACACACACACACACACACACACAGTAGGGACAGCGAGCGCGCTAGTCACGCCGTCGGTGCTCCGGGGATTTAAGTGTTTTTGAGGGCTACTAAGTGTTCTGCAAGGGTTGCTAAGTGTGTCAGGGTAGTCAACAATCCTAGAAGTGTTTTTTTTTTTTAATTGCCTGAGCCACACAAGTGTGGGGAGAGCCACAATTTTGAAAGTGATCTGGAAAATAAAAGCGTTGTGGCGCAGGCTAGTGTGAAGGCGGCGTTGCCAAGTGTCACCCAAGAAAGGTAATAAAGTGAAACAATCGTGTGACCAGTGAAAGAAATACAGTGAATAGGGTACATTATTAACGAGAAGAAATTGAGGTGGATCTACGCCAGGACGTACATCGAGCTGGATCTACGCCAGGACGTCACATCGACCTGGACAATCTACACTGCTACAGCTGCACTACAAGTACTGTATCACCTATGAGTGGTTGTTTGGGTGTGGGGTCCAGGTTCCAATTAACCGCCAAGCTGAATGTGAATGGTCTAACTCTCATAGCACGATAAAGAATAGGCACTCAAGTATTCAATAAGGTTTAGCAAATGGTAATCCATTGAACAAGGCGATTAACTCACTATAAGCAGGTGATATAGGCAACACTGCGGGAGTCAGGTCACAAGAGGTTGTGGACACAAGCGACAACTGAGAATCTACATTACACTCCAAGCACAAGCCACCTACTTTTCAGACACATAATAAACCCACACATAATTCGACACATAATACACACACACACACACACACACACACACACACACACACACACACACACACATACACACACACACACACACACACACACACACACACACACAAACACACACACACACACACACACACACACACACACACACACACACACACACACACACACACACACACACACACACACACACACACACACACACACACACACACACACACACACACACACACACACACACACACACACACACACACACACACACACACACACACACACACACACTGTAAGTGCGGTAAGTCCCAGGAGGTTGGGGGTCAGGTCACAAGAAGGTGTGGGCAGCCAAGGACCACTGAGACTTACCTTAAACGCACAAGCCACCTACCTTTCAGTACATAATAAACCCACACATAATTCCACACACAATTCCACACAAAAGTACACACACAACAAACACACACACACACACACACACACACACATATCCAGACACACATACACTCCCCCCTCACCACCGACATCTCACTACTTCCCCTGATCCCTCCCCTCCCTCGATCACCCTCCCCTCCCCCGTTCACCCCAAACCTTCCCCACCCCTCCCCACTCAGCTCCCACATAGCCACAGTTCCTCCACTACTTCCCCCCCCCCACACTCTGACATACACACTACTAACCTAACATACAGAACTACATAGGTTTCCCACTCTGAGGCAATCAGGATAAAACAAAAATGGGTTGCCAGAGAGCAACAAGAAAAACCAAGGGACAGGAGGAGGAAAATGCAAAGGAAGATTGGGCAGCAGAGCTCATAAAAAGGGATCATGAATGGGAAAAGAAACTAGAAGAACTTAGCATGAGAATGGAAGAGAGGATAGATATGGAAAGCAGGAAGTGGGAGGTGCATGTCAAAGCAGCAGAAGCTAGGATACAGAGTTTAGAAGAGGAATTGAAAAATCTGAAACAGCCTAAAGAACTAAAGAACATTTTGGGATTGACAACAGAGACTGCTACCTCAGCCACAAATAAGGGGACTGTAGGGAAAGAAGGGGCACAACTGCATGGAGATGCTCTATCAGAGGAGACTGTAGCAAATGAAAGAGCTAAGCTTTATGTGGAGGCCCTAACAGACAACAACAGAGCCCAAGGAAAGCCGAGAAGGGAAAATGACAGGCCACTGAGCCCAAGTACATTAGCCAGTGAAACTGATGAAAGGAAAGCTGCAGTGGAGGAAACCAAATTAAATGAGGGGATACACAGGGATATGCAGTGGGAGAATGAAAGGGTGAGGTCAGTCTTTGTGTATGGGCTCCAGGAAGTCGAAGGGGAAACATATGAAGCAAGAAAACAAGGGGAAAAAAAAGCAATTGAAAGCATCATGAAAGCAATAGGAGAAGACGATATGACCCAGCTGGAAAATTTTCGGAGAATAGGGGGGTTTGTAAAAAAAAGAACCCGGCCAGTGAGAGTGACCTTCAAGGCAGAAGCGACTCGGACCAGGATCCTGCAGGAGAAAGCACGATTAAGGGACATGACGGCATACAGGAAGGTGTATCTCGACCGCGACAGAACACAAGAAGAAAGGAAGAAACTGAGAGAGATGGTACAAAGGCGAAAGGAGGAAAGAGAGGGGATGGAGAAGACAGACAGGAGATCCCAGACCCAGGAAGAAGATCAAATACAGCCTCCCTCACAACTTCCTATAGAAGCCTCCCAACCAGGTCAACCCCAGTGCAACCAAACACTCTAAATCAAAACACCCATGCCACATCCAATGCCCCCACCCACTACATTACAAACTCCACCCCCACAGCAACAACCCATAGTTCCTTACCAGGTCTCCCACTTCCCCAACCCCAATATACCTCCCAGACCACAGTCTTAGAAAAGAAGTTGAAGGTGTGGTATACAAATGCAGATGGAATAACAAACAAGTATGAGGAGTGGCACGAAAGAATCAAAGAGACATCCCCAGACATAATAGCACTCACAGAAACAAAACTCACCAGAATAATAACAGATTCAATCTTTCCATCCGGATATCAAATCCTCAGGAAAGACAGAGGGAGGAGAGGGGGAGGAGGAGTTGCACTGCTCATTAAAAACCAGTGGGGTTTTGAGAAAATGGAAGGAATGGATGGCACGGGCGAAAGGGACTACTTAGTAGGAACAATCCAGTCTGAGGGACATAAGGTGATAATTGCAGTAATGTACAACCCACCACAGAACTGCAGGAGGCCAAGAGAAGAATACGATGAGAGCAACAGAGCAATGATCGACACACTAGCCGAGGTGGCCAGGAGAGCACACATGGGGGGAGCAAAGTTACTAGTTATGGGTGATTTCAATCACAAGGAGATTGACTGGGAAAACCTGGAGCCCCATGGGGGTCCCGAAACATGGAGAGCCAAGATGATGGATGTGGTACTGGAAAACCTCATGCATCAACATGTTAGAGACACTACCAGAGAGAGAGGAGAGGATGAACCAGCAAGGTTGGACCTTGTATTCACCATGAGTAGTTCGGACATCGAGGGTATCATGTATGAAAGGCCCCTGGGAGCTAGTGATCATGTGGTTCTGTGCTTCGACTACATAGTTGAGCTCCAAGTGGAGAGAGTAGCAGGAATAGGCTGGGAAAAACCAAACTACAAAAGGGGGAACTACTCAGGCATGAGGAACTTCCTTCAAGACATTCAGTGGGAGAGGGAACTGACAGGAAAACCAGTACAAGAAATGATGGACTATGTAGCAACAAAATGCAAGGAGGCAGAGGAGAGGTTTGTTCCCAAGGGAAACAGAAATAATGGGAAGAACAGAACGAGTCCTTGGTTCACCCAAAGGTGTAGGGAGGCAAAAACTAGGTGTACTAGAGAATGGAAAAGGTACAGAAGACAGAGAACTCAGGAAAATAAAGAAATCAGCCGAAGAGCCAGAAACGAATATGCACAGATAAGAAGGGAGGCTCAGAGACAATATGAAAATGACATAGCATCAAAAGTAAAGACTGACCCGAAGCTGTTGTACAGCCACATCAGGAGGAAAACAACAGTCAAGGACCAGGTAATCAGACTGAGGAAGGGTGATGGGGAATTCACAAGAAACGACCGAGAGGTATGTCAGGAGCTCAACACAAGATTTAAAGAGGTATTTACAGTGGAAACCAGTAGGACTCCAAGAAATCAGAACAGGGGGGCACACCAGCAAGTGCTGGATGAGGTACATATAACCAAGGAGGAGGTGAAGAAGCTGCTATGCGAACTTGACACCTCAAAGGCGGTGGGACCAGACAACATCTCTCCATGGGTCCTTAAAGAGGGAGCAGAGATATTGTGTGAGCCATTAACAAAGATCTTCAACACATCATTTGAAACTGGGCAACTCCCTGAGGTATGGAAAATGGCAAATGTAGTCCCAATTTTTAAAAAGGGAGACAGACATGAGGCACTAAACTACAGACCTGTATCACTAACGTGTATAGTATGCAAGGTCATGGAGAAGATCATCAGGAGGAGAGTGGTGGGGCACCTGGAAAGAAACAAGTGTATAATTGACAACCAGCACGGTTTCAGGGAAGGAAAATCCTGTGTCACAAACCTACTAGAGTTTTATGACAAGGTGACAGAAGTAAGACAAGAGAGAGAGGGGTGGATCGACTGCATATTTTTGGACTGCAAGAAGGCCTTCGACACAGTTCCTCACAAGAGGTTACTGCAAAAGCTAGAGGACCAGGCACACATAACAGGAAAGGCACTGCAATGGATCAGAGAATATCTGACAGGGAGGCAACAACGAGTCATGGTACGCGACGAGGTGTCAGAGTGGGCGCCTGTGACAAGCGGGGTTCCACAGGGGTCAGTCCTAGGACCTGTGCTGTTCTTGGTATATGTGAACGACATAACGGAAGGGATAGACTCAGAAGTGTCCTTGTTTGCAGATGATGTGAAGTTAATGAGAAGAATCAAATCGGACGAGGATCAGGCAGGACTACAAAGAGACCTGGACAGGCTACAAGCCTGGTCCAGCAACTGGCTCCTTGAATTTAACCCTGCCAAATGCAAAGTCATGAAGATTGGGGAAGGGCAAAGAAGACCGCAGACACAATATAGTTTAGATGGCCAAAGACTGCAAACCTCACTCAAGGAAAAAGATCTGGGGGTGAGTATAACACCGAGCATATCTCCTGAGGCGCACATCAATCAGATAACTGCTGCAGCATACGGGCGCCTGGCAAACCTACGGATAGCGTTCCGATACCTCAGTAAGGATTCGTTTAAGACTCTGTATACCATCTACGTCAGGCCCATACTGGAGTATGCAGCACCAGTTTGGAATCCACACCTAGTCAAGCACGTCAAGAAATTAGAGAAAGTGCAAAGGTTTGCAACAAGACTAGTCCCAGAGCTACGGGGATTGTCCTATGAAGAAAGGTTGAGGGAAATCGGCCTGACGACACTGGAGGCCAGGAGGGTCAGGGGAGACATGATAACGACATATAAAATACTGCGCGGAATAGACGAGGTGGACAAAGACGGGATGTTCCAGAGATGGGACACAGACACAAGAGGTCACAATTGGAAGTTGAAGACTCAGATGAATCAAAGGGATGTTAGGAAGTATTTCTTCAGTCATAGAGTAGTCAGGCCATGGAATAGCCTAGAAAGTGATGTAGTGGAGGCAGGAACCATACATAGTTTTAAGGCGAGGTATGATAGAGCTCATGGGGCAGGGAGAGAGAGGACCTAGTAGCAATCAGCGAAGAGGCGGGGCCAGGAGCTGTGACTCGACCCCTGCAACCACAAATAGGTGAGTACAAATAGGTGAGTACACACACACACACACACACACACACACACACACACACACACACACACACACACACAGCTCACTCCAGCAGAGCAAAGTTGCTGGTTATGGGGGATTTCAACCACAGGGAGATTGACTGGGAAAACCTGGAGCCACATGGGGGTCCCGAAACATGGAGAGCCAGGATGTTGGACGTGGTGCTGGAAAACCTCATGCACCAACATGTTAAGGACACTACCAGAGTGAGAGGGGAGGATGAACCAGCAAGATTGGACCTTGTGTTCACCCTGGGCAGCTCAGACATTGAGGACATCAAGTATGAGAGTCCCCTAGGAGCTAGCGACCACGTGGTTCTGTGCTTTGAATACATAGTAGAGCTGCAAGTGGAGAGAATAACAGGAGTAGAATGGGAAAAGCCTGACTATAAAAGAGGGGACTACATAGGGTTGAAGAACTTCCTGCGGGAGGTCCAGTGGGACAGAGAACTGGCAGGAAAGCCAGTAAATGAAATGATGGAATATGTAGCAACAAAATGCAAGGAGGCAGTGGAAAGGTTTATTCCCAAGGGCAACAGTAACAACGGGAAGACCAGAACGAGCCCCTGGTTTACCCGACGGTGTAAGGAGGCAAAAACAAAGTGCAATAGAGAATGGAAAAAGTACAGAAGGCAGAGAACACACGAAAATAGGGAGATCAGTCGCAGAGCCAGGAATGAGTACGCACAGGTAAGGAGGGAGGCCCAGCGACAGTATGAAAATGACATAGCATCGAGAATCAAGACTGACCCGAAACTGTTGTATAGCCACATCAGGAGGAAGACAACAGTCAAAGACCAGGTGATCAGATTAAGGACAGAAGGTGGAGAACTCACAAGAAATGATCAGGAGGTATGTGAGGAGCTGAACAGGAGATTTAAGGAAGTTTTTACAGTAGAGACAGGAAGGGCTGTGGGAAGACAGCACAGAAGGGAACATCAAGAGGGAATATACCAACAAGTGTTGGATGACATACGAACAACTGAGGAGGAGGTGAAGAAGCTCTTAAGTGACCTTGACACCTCAAAGGCGATGGGACCGGACAACATCTCCCCATGGGTCCTTAGAGAAGGAGCAGAGATGCTGTGTGTGCCTCTAACCACAATCTTCAACACATCCCTTGAAACTGGGCAACTACCTGAGAAATGGAAGACAGCTAATGTAGTCCCCATATTTAAGAAAGGAAACAGAAACGAGGCACTAAACTACAGACCTGTGTCTCTGACATGTATTGTGTGCAAAGTCATGGAGAAGATTATCAGGAGGAGAGTGGTCGAACACCTGGAAAGGAACAAGATTATAAATGAAAACCAGCATGGGTTCATGGAAGGCAAATCTTGTATCACAAACCTCCTGGAGTTTTATGACAAGGTAACAGAAGTAAGACACGAGAGAGAGGGGTGGGTAGATTGCGTTTTCCTAGACTGCAGGAAGGCCTTTGACACAGTTCCCCACAAGAGATTAGTGCAGAAGCTGGAGGATCAGGCGCACGTAAAAGGAAGGGCACTGCAATGGATAAGGGAATACCTGACAGGGAGGCAGCAACGAGTCATGGTACGTGAAGAGGTATCACAGTGGGCGCCTGTTACGAGCGGGGTCCCACAGGGGTCAGTTCTAGGACCAGTGCTATTTTTGATATATGTGAACGACATGATGGAAGGAATAGACTCTGAAGTGTCCCTGTTCGCAGATGACGTGAAGTTGATGAGAAGAATTAAATCGGACGAGGATGAGGCAGGACTGCAAAGAGACCTGGACAGGCTGGACATGTGGTCCAGTAACTGGCTTCTCGAATTCAATCCAGCCAAATGCAAAGTCATGAAGATTGGGGAGGGGCAAAGAAGACCGCAGACAGAGTATAGGCTAGGTGGACAAAGACTACAGACCTCACTCAGGGAGAAAGACCTTGGGGTGACCATAACACCGAGCACATCACCGGAGGCACACATCAACCAAATAACCGCTGCAGCATACGGGCGCCTGGCAAACCTGAGAATAGCGTTCCGATACCTTAATAAGGAATCGTTCAAGACACTGTACACTGTGTATGTTAGGCCCATACTGGAGTATGCAGCACCAGTCTGGAACCCACACCTGGTCAAGCACGTCAAGAAGTTAGAGAAAGTACAAAGGTTTGCAACAAGGCTAGTCCCAGAGCTCAAGGGAATGTCGTACGAGGAAAGGTTAAGGGAAATCGGACTGACGACACTGGAGGACAGAAGGGTCAGGGGAGACATGATAACGACATACAAGATACTGCGGGGAATAGACAAGGTGGACAGAGATAGGATGTTCCAGAGAGGGGACACAGGGACAAGGGGTCACAACTGGAAGCTGAAGACTCAGACGAGTCACAGGGACGTTAGGAAGTATTTCTTCAGTCATAGAGTTGTCAGCAAGTGGAATAGCCTAGCAAGTGAAGTAGTGGAGGCAGGAACCATACATAGTTTTAAGAAGAGGTATGACAAAGCTCAGGAAGCAGAGAGAGAGAGGATCCAGTAGCGATCAGTGAAGAGGCGGGGCCAGGAGCTGAGTCTCGACCCCTGCAACCACAATTAGGTGAGTACAATTAGGTGAGTACACACACACACACACACACACACACACACACACAGGGCGATTTCAACCACAGGGAGATCGACTGGGAAAACCTGGAGCCACATGGGGATGCCGAAACATGGAGAGCCAAGATGATGGACGTGGTACTTGAAAACCTCATGCATCAACATGTCAGGGACACAATCAGAGAGAGAGGGGAGGATGAGCCAGCAAGACTGGATCTTGTGTTCACCCTGAGCAGTTCAGACATTGAGGACATCACTTACGAGAGGTCCCTTGGAGCTAGCGATCACGTGGTTCTGAGTTTTGATTATATAGTAGAGTTACAAGTGGAGAAGGTAACAGGAACTGAAGGGGACAGGCAAACTATAAAAGGGAGGACTACACAGGTATGAGAAACTCCCTGCAGGAGGTTCAATGGGACAGAGAAATGGTAGGAAAATCAGTAAACGAGATGATGGAATATGTTGCAACAAAGTGTAGCGTGGTAGAGGAAAGATTTGTTCCCAAGGGAAACAGAAATAATAGGAAGACCAAAACGAGTCCTTGGTTTACCCGAAGGTGTAGGGAGGCAAAAACTAAGTGCAACAGAAAATGGAAAAGGTACAGGAGGCATAGGACCCAGGAAAACATGGAGATTAGTAGAAGAGCCAGAAACGAGTATGCACAGATAAGGAGGGAGGCCAAGCGACAATATGAAAACGACATAGCATCGAAAGTTAAATCTGACCCGAAACTGCTGTATAGCCACATTAGGAGGAAGACAACAGTCAAGGACCAGGTGATAAGGCTGAGGAAAGAAGGTGGAGAACTCACAAGAAACGATCAAGAGGTATGTGAGGAGCTCAACACGAGATTTAAGGAAGTATTTACAGTAGAGACAGGAAGGACTCAGGGGGGACAGACCAGGTGGGGACACCAGTAAGGAATACACCAACAAGTGTTGGACGACATAC
>NW_027200881.1:0-16089 GCF_038502225.1 Cherax quadricarinatus
TAGTAACCTGGACAAGCAGTGTTGCTAGTAAGACAAGTGTTGCTAGTAACCTGGACAAGCAGTGTTGCTAGTAACCTGGACAAGCAGTGTTGCTAGTAACCTGGACAAGCAGTGTTGCTAGTAACCTGGACAAGCAGTGTTGCTAGTAACCTGGACAAGCAGTGTTGCTAGTAACCTGGACAAGCAGTGTTGCTAGTAACCTGGACAAGCAGTGTTGCTAGTAACCTGGACAAGCAGTGTTGCTAGTAACCTGGACAAGCAGTGTTGCTAGTAACCTGGACAAGCAGTGTTGCTAGTAACCTGGACAAGCAGTGTTGCTAGTAACCTGGACAAGCAGTGTTGCTAGTAACCTGGACAAGCAGTGTTGCTAGTAACCTGGACAAGCAGTGTTGCTAGTAACCTGGACAAGCAGTGTTGCTAGTAACCTGGACAAGCAGTGTTGCTAGTAACCTGGACAAGCAGTGTTGCTAGTAACCTGGACAAGCAGTGTTGCTAGTAACCTGGACAAGCAGTGTTGCTAGTAACCTGATCAATCAGTGTTGCTAGTAACCTGGCAGTGTTGCTAGTAACCTGGACAAGCAGTGTTGCTAGCAACCTGGACAAGCAGTGTTGCTAGTAACCTGGACAAGCAGTGTTGCTAGTAACCTGGACAAGCAGTGTTGCTAGTAACCTGGACAAGCAGTGTTGCTAGAAACCTGGACAAGCAGTGTTGCTAGCAACCTGGACAAGCAGTGTTGCTAGTAAATTGGCCAAGCAGAGTTGCTAGTAACCTGGACAAGCAGTGTTGCTAGTAACCTGGACAAGCAGTGTTGCTAGTAACCTGGACAAGCAGTGTTGCTAGTAACCTGGACAAGCAGTGTTGCTAGTAACCTGGACAAGCAGTGTTGCTAGTAACCTGGACAAGCAGTGTTGCTAGTAACCTGGACAAGCAGTGTTGCTAGTAACCTGGACAAGCAGTGTTGCTAGTAACCTGGACAAGCAGTGTTGCTAGTAACCTGGACAAGCAGTGTTGCTAGTAACCTGGACAAGCAGTGTTGCTAGTAACCTGGACAAGCAGTGTTGCTAGTAACCTGGAGAAGCAGTGTTGCTAGTAACCTGGACAGGCAGTGTTGCTAGAAACCTGGACAAGCAGTGTTGCTAGCAACCTGGACAAGCAGTGTTGCTAGTAACCTGGACAAGCAGTGTTGCTAGTAACCTGGACAAGCAGTGTTGCTAGTAACCTGGACAAGCAGTGTTGCTAGTAACCTGGACAAGCAGTGTTGCTAGTAACCTGGACAAGCAGTGTTGCTAGTAACCTGGACAAGCAGTGTTGCTAGTAACCTGGACAAGCAGTGTTGCTAGTAAAGTAAACAAGCAGTGTTGCTAGTAACCTGGACAAGCAGTGTTGCTAGTAACCTGGACAAGCAGTGTTGCTAGTAACCTGGACAAGCAGTGTTGTAAGTAACCTGGACAAGCAGTGTTGCTAGTAACCTGGACAAGCAGTGTTGCTAGTAACCTGGACAAGCAGTGTTGCTAGTAACCTGGACAAGCAGTGTTGCTAGTAACCTGGACAAGCAGTGTTGCTAGTAACCTGGACAAGCAGTGTTGCTAGTAACCTGGACAAGCAGTGTTGCTAGTAACCTGGATAAGACATGTTGCTAGTAAACTGGACAAGCTGCTAGTAACCTGGACAAGCAGTGTTGCTAGTAACCTGCTAGTAACCTGGAAAAGCAGTGTTGCTAGTAACCTGGACAATGAGTGTTGCTAGTAACCTGGAAAAGCAGTGTTGCTAGTAACCTGGACAAGCAGTGTTGCTAGTAACCTGGACAAGCAGTGTTGCTAGTAACCTGGACAAGCAGTGTTGCTAGTAACCTGGACAAGCAGTGTTGCTAGTAACCTGGACAAGCAGTGTTGCTAGTAACCTGGACAAGCAGTGTTGCTAGTAACCTGGACAAGCAGTGTTGCTAGTAACCTGGACAAGCAGTGTTGCTAGTAACCTGGACAAGCAGTGTTGCTAGTAACCTGGACAAGCAGTGTTGCTAGTAAGCTGGACAAGCAGTGTTGCTAGTAACCTGGACAAGCAGTGTTGCTAGTAACCTGGACAAGCAGTGTTGCTAGTAACCGGGACAAGCAGTGTTGCTAGTAGTAAGCAGTGTTGCTGGACAAGCAGTGTTGCTAGTAACCTGGACAAGCAGTGTTGCTAGTAACCTGGACAAGCAGTGTTGCTAGTAACCTGGACAAGCAGTGTTGCTAGTAACCTGGACAAGCAGTGTTGCTAGTAACCTGGACAAGCAGTGTTGCTAGTAACCTGGACAAGCAGTGTTGCTAGTAACCTGGACAAGCAGTGTTGCTAGTAACCTGGACAAGCAGTGTTGCTAGTAACCTGGACAAGCAGTGTTGCTAGTAACCTGGACAAGCAGTGTTGCTAGTAACCTGGACAAGCAGTGTTGCTAGTAACCAGGACAAACTAGTAACCTGGACAAGCAGTGTTGCTAGTAACAGTGTTGTTAGTAACCTGGACAAGCAGTGTTGCTAGTAACCTGGACAAGCAGTGTTGCTAGTAACCTGGACAAGCAGTGTTGCTAGTAACCTGGACAAGCAGTGTTGCTAGTAACCTGGACAAGCAGTGTTGCTAGTAACCTGGACAAGCAGTGTTGCTAGTAAGCAGTGTTGCTAGTAACCTGGACAAGCAGTGTTGCCTGGACAAGCAGTGTTGCTAGTAACCTGGAAAAGCAGTGTTGCTAGTAACCTGGACAAGCAGTGTTGCTAGTAACCTGGACAAGCAGTGTTGCTAGTAACCTGGACAAGCAGTGTTGCTAGTAACCTGGACAAGCAGTGTTGCTAGTAACCTGGACAAGCAGTGTTGCTAGTAACCTGGACAAGCAGTGTTGCTAGTAACCTGGACAAGCAGTGTTGCTAGTAACCTGGACAAGCAGTGTTGCTAGTAACCTGGACAAGCAGTGTTGCTAGTAACCTGGACAAGCAGTGTTGCTAGTAACCTGGACAAGCAGTGTTGCTAGTAACCTGGACAAGCAGTGTTGCTAGTAACCTGGACAAGCAGTGTTGCTAGTAACCTGGACAAGCAGTGTTGCTAGTAACCTGGACAAGCAGTGTTGCTAGTAACCTGGACAAGCAGTTGTGCTAGTAACAAGCAGTGTTGCTAGTAACCTGGACAAGCAGTGTTGCTAGTAACCTGGACAAGCAGTGTTGCTAGTAACCTGGACAAGCTGCTAGACAAGCAGTGTTGCTAGTAACCTGCAGTGTTGCTAGAAAAGCAGTGTTGCTAGTAACCTGGACAAGCAGTGTTGCTAGTAACCTGGACAAGCAGTGTTGCTAGTAACCTGGACAAGCAGTGTTGCTAGTAACCTGGACAAGCAGTGTTGCTAGTAACCTGGACAAGCAGTGTTGCTAGTAACCTGGACAAGCAGTGTTGCTAGTAACCTGGACAAGCAGTGTTGCTAGTAACCTGGACAAGCAGTGTTGCTAGTAACCTGGACAAGCAGTGTTGCTAGTAACCTGGATAAGACATGTTGCTAGTAACCTGGACAAGCAGTGTTGCTAGTAACCTGGACAAGCAGTGTTGCTAGTAACCTGGACAAGCAGTGTTGCTAGTAACCTGGACAAGCAGTGTTGCTAGTAACCTGGACAAGCAGTGTTGCTAGTAACCTGGAAAAGCAGTGTTGCTAGTAACCTGGACAAGCAGTGTTGCTAGTAACCTGGACAAGCAGTGTTGCTAGTAACCTGGACAAGCAGTGTTGCTAGTAACCTGGACAAGCAGTGTTGCTAGTAACCTGGACAAGCAGTGTTGCTAGTAACCTGGACAAGCAGTGTTGCTAGTAACCTGGACAAGCAGTGTTGCTAGTAACCTGGACAAGCAGTGTTGCTAGTAACCTGGACAAGCAGTGTTGCTAGTAACCTGGACAAGCAGTGTTGCTAGTAACCTGGACAAGCAGTGTTGCTAGTAACCTGGACAAGCAGTGTTGCTAGTAACCTGGACAAGCAGTGTTGCTAGTAACCTGGACAAGCAGTGTTGCTAGTAACCTGCTAGACAAGCAGTGTTGCTAGTAACCTGACAACAAGCAGTGTTGCTTGTTGCTAGTAACCTGGACAAGCAGTGTTGCTAGTAACCTGCTAGTAACCTGGACAAGCAGTGTTGCTAGTAACCTGGACAAGCAGTGTTGCTAGTAACCTGGACAAGCAGTGTTGCTAGTAACCTGGACAAGCAGTGTTGCTAGTAACCTGGACAAGCAGTGTTGCTAGTAACCTGGACAAGCAGTGTTGCTAGTAACCTGGACAAGCAGTGTTGCTAGTAACCTGGACAAGCAGTGTTGCTAGTAACCTGGACAAGCAGTGTTGCTAGTAACCTGGACAAGCAGTGTTGCTAGTAACCTGGACAAGCAGTGTTGCTAGTAACCTGGACAAGCAGTGTTGCTAGTAACCTGGACAAGCAGTGTTGCTAGTAACCTGGACAAGCAGTGTTGCTAGTAACCTGGACAAGCAGTGTTGCTAGTAACCTGGACAAGCAGTGTTGCTAGTAACCTGGACAAGCAGTGTTGCTAGTAACCTGGACAAGCAGTGTTGCTAGTAACCTGGACAAGCAGTGTTGCTAGTAACCTGGACAAGCAGTGTTGCTAGTAACCTGGACAAGCAGTGTTGCTAGTAACCTGGACAAGCAGTGTTGCTAGTAACCTGGACAAGCAGTGTTGCTAGTAACCTGGACAAGCAGTGTTGCTAGTAACCTGGACAAGCAGTGTTGCTAGTAACCTGGACAAGCAGTGTTGCTAGTAACCTGGACAAGCAGTGTTGCTAGTAACCTGGACAAGCAGTGTTGCTAGTAACCTGGACAAGCAGTGTTGCTAGTAACCTGGACAAGCAGTGTTGCTAGTAACCTGGACAAGCAGTGTTGCTAGTAACCTGGACAAGCAGTGTTGCTAGTAACCTGGACAAGCAGTGTTGCTAGTAACCTGGACAAGCAGTGTTGCTAGTAACCTGGACAAGCAGTGTTGCTAGTAACCTGGACAAGCAGTGTTGCTAGTAACCTGGACAAGCAGTGTTGCTAGTAACCTGGACAAGCAGTGTTGCTAGTAACCTGGACAAGCAGTGTTGCTAGTAACCTGTACAAGCAGTGTTGCTAGTAAGCAGTGTTGCTAGTAACCTGGACAAGCAGTGTTGCTAGTAACCTGGACAAGCAGTGTTGCTAGTAACCTGGACAAGCAGTGTTGCTAGTAACCTGGACTAGCAGTGTTGCTAGTAACCTGGACAAGCAGTGTTGCTAGTAACCAGTGTTGCTAGTAACCTGGACAAGCAGTGTTGCTAGTAACCTGGACAAGCAGTGTTGCTAGTAACCTGGACAAGCAGTGTTGCTAGTAACCTGGACAAGCAGTGTTGCTAGTAACCTGGACAAGCAGTGTTGCTAGTAACCTGGACAAGCAGTGTTGCTAGTAACCTGGACAAGCAGTGTTGCTAGTAACCTGGACAAGCAGTGTTGCTAGTAACCTGGACAAGCAGTGTTGCTAGTAACCTGGACAAGCAGTGTTGCTAGTAACCTGGACAAGCAGTGTTGCTAGTAACCTGGACAAGCAGTGTTGCTAGTAACCTGGACAAGCAGTGTTGCTAGTAACCTGGACAAGCAGTGTTGCTAGTAACCTGGACAAGCAGTGTTGCTAGTAACCTGGACAAGCAGTGTTGCTAGTAACCTTGACAAGAAGTGTTGCTAGTAAGACAAGCAGTGTTGCTAGCTGGACAAGCAGTGTTGCCTCTAACCTGGACAAGCAGTGTTGCTAGTAACCTGGACAAGCAGTGTTGCTAGTAACCTGGACAAGCAGTGTTGCTAGTAACCTGGACAAGCAGTGTTGCTAGTAACCTGGACAAGCAGTGTTGCTAGTAACCTGGACAAGCAGTGTTGCTAGTAACCTGGACAAGCAGTGTTGCTAGTAACCTGGACAAGCAGTGTTGCTAGTAAGCAGTGTTGCTAGTAACCTGGACAAGCAGTGTTGCTAGTAACCTGGACAAGCAGTGTTGCTAGTAACCTGGACAAGCAGTGTTGCTAGCAGTGTTGCTAGTAACCTGGACAAGCAGTGTTGCTAGTAACCTGGACAAGCAGTGTTGCTAGTAACCTGGACAAGTAGTGTTGCTAGTAACCTAACCTGGACAAGCAGTGTTGCTAGTAACCTGGACAAGCAGTGTTGCTAGTAACCTGGACAAGCAGTGTTGCTAGTAACCTGGACAAGCAGTGTTGCTAGTAACCTGGACAAGCAGTGTTGCTAGTAACCTGGACAAGCAGTGTTGCTAGTAACCTGGACAAGCAGTGTTGCTAGTAACCTGGACAAGCAGTGTTGCTAGTAACCTGGACAAGCAGTGTTGCTAGTAACCTGGACAAGCAGTGTTGCTAGTAACCTGGACAAGCAGTGTTGCTAGTAACCTGGACAAGCAGTGTTGCTAGTAACCTGGACAAGCAGTGTTGCTAGTAACCTGGACAAGCAGTGTTGCTAGTAACCTGGACAAGCAGTGTTGCTAGTAACCTGGACAAGCAGTGTTGCTAGTAACCTGGACAAGCAGTGTTGCTAGTAGCCTGGACAAGCAGTGTTGCTAGTAACCTGGACAAGCAGTGTTGCTAGTAACCTGGACAAGCAGTGTTGCTAGTAACCTGGACAAGCAGTGTTGGTAACCTGGACAAGCAGCGTTGCTAGTAACCTGGACAAGCAGTGTTGCTAGTAACCTGGACAAGCAGTGTTGCTAGTAACCTGGACAAGCAGTGTTGCTAGTAGCCTGGACAAGCAGTGTTGCTAGTAGCTTGGACAAGCAGTGTTGCTAGTAACCTGGACAAGCAGTGTTGCTAGTAACCTGGACAAGCAGTGTTGCTAGTAACCTGGACAAGCAGTGTTGCTAGTAACCTGGACAAGCAGTGTTGCTAGTAACCTGGACAAGCAGTGTTGCTAGTAACCTGGACAAGCAGTGTTGCTAGTAACCTGGACAAGCAGTGTTGCTAGTAACCTGGACAAGCAGTGTTGCTAGTAACCTGGACAAGCAGTGTTGCTAGTAACCTGGACAAGCAGTGTTGCTAGTAACCTGGACAAGCAGTGTTGCTAGCAACCTGGACAAGCAGTGTTGCTAGTGACCTGGATAAGACATGTTGCTAGTAACCTGGACAAGCATAGGTGCTAGTAACCTGGACAAGCAGTGTTGCTAGTAACCTGGACAAGCAGTGTTGCTAGTAACCTGGACAAGCAGTGTTGCTAGTAACCTGGACAAGCAGTGTTGCTAGTAACCTGGACAAGCAGTGTTGCTAGTAACCTGGACAAGCAGTGTTGCTAGTAACCTGGACAAGCAGTGTTGCTAGTAACCTGGACAAGCAGTGTTGCTAGTAACCTGGACAAGCAGTGTTGCTAGTAACCTGGACAAGCAGTGTTGCTAGTAACCTGGACAAGCAGAGTTGCTAGTAACCTGGACAAGCAGTGTTGCTAGTAACCTGGACAAGCAGTGTTGCTAGTAACCTGGACAAGCAGTGTTGCTAGTAAAGTGGACAGCAAGTGTTGCTAGTAACCTGGACAAGCAGCGTTGCTAGTAACCTGGACAAGCAGTGTTGCTAGTAACCTGGACAAGCAGTGTTGCTAGTAACCTGGACAAGCAGTGTTGCTAGTAACCTGGACAAGCAGTGTTGCTAGTAACCTGGACAAGCAGTGTTGCTAGTAACCTGGACAAGCAGTGTTGCTAGTAACCTGGACAAGCAGTGTTGCTAGTAACCTGGACAAGCAGTGTTGCTAGTAACCTGGACAAGCAGTGTTGCTAGTAACCTGGACAAGCAGTGTTGCTAGTAACCTGGACAAGCAGTGTTGCTAGTAACCTGGACAAGCAGTGTTGCTAGTAACCTGGACAAGCAGTGTTGCTAGTAACCTGGACAAGCAGTGTTGCTAGTAACCTGGACAAGCAGTGTTGCTAGTAACCTGGACAAGCAGTGTTGCTAGTAACCTGGACAAGCAGTGTTGCTAGTAACCTGGACAAGCAGTGTTGCTAGTAACCTGGACAAGCAGTGTTGCTAGTAACCTGGACAAGCAGTGTTGCTAGTAACCTGGACAAGCAGTGTTGCTAGTAACCTGGACAAGCAGTGTTGCTAGTAACCTGGACAAGCAGTGTTGCTAGTAACCTGGAAAAGCAGTGTTGCTAGTAACCTGGACAAGCAGTGTTGCTAGTAACCTGGACAAGCAGTGTTGCTAGTAACCTGGACAAGCAAGTAACCTGGACAAGCAGTGTTGCTTGTAACCTGGACAAGCAGTGTTGCTAGTAACCTGGACAAGCAGTGTTGCTAGTAACCTGGACAAGCAGTGTTGCTAGTAACCTGGACAAGCAGTGTTGCTAGTAACCTGGACAAGCAGTGTTGCTAGTAACCTGGACAAGCAGTGTTGCTAGTAACCTGGACAAGCAGTGTTGCTAGTAACCTGGACAAGCAGTGTTGCTAGTAACCTGGACAAGCAGTGTTGCTAGTAACCTGGACAAGCAGTGTTGCTAGTAACCTGGACAAGCAGTGTTGCTAGTAACCTGGACAAGCAGTGTTGCTAGTAACCTGTTGCTAGTAACCTGGACAAGCAGTGTTGCTAGTAACCTGGACAAGCAGTGTTGCTAGTAACCTGGACAAGCAGTGTTGCTAGTAACCTGGACAAGCAGTGTTGCTAGTAACCTGGACAAGCAGTGTTGCTAGTAACCTGGACAAGCAGTGTTGCTAGTAACCTAAGCAGTGTTGCTAGTAACCTGGACAAGCAGTGTTGCTAGTAACCTGGACAAGCAGTGTTGCTAGTAACCTGGACAAGCAGTGTTGCTAGTAACCTGGACAAGCAGTGTTGCTAGTAACCTGGACAAGCAGTGTTGCTAGTAACCTGGACAAGCAGTGTTGCTAGTAACCTGGACAAGCAGTGTTGCTAGTAACCTGGACAAGCAGTGTTGCTAGTAACCTGGACAAGCAGTGTTGCTAGTAACCTGGACAAGCAGTGTTGCTAGTAACCTGGACAAGCAGTGTTGCTAGTAACCTGGACAAGCAGTGTTGCTAGTAACCTGGACAAGCAGTGTTGCTAGTAACCTGGACAAGCAGTGTTGCTAGTAACCTGGACAAGCAGTGTTGCTAGTAACCTGGACAAGCAGTGTTGCTAGTAACCTGGACAAGCAGTGTTGCTAGTAACCTGGACAAGCAGTGTTGCTAGTAACCTGGACAAGCAGTGTTGCTAGTAACCTGGACAAGCAGTGTTGCTAGTAACCTGGACAAGCAGTGTTGCTAGTAACCTGGACAAGCAGTGTTGCTAGTAACCTGGACAAGCAGTGTTGCTAGTAACCTGGACAAGCAGTGTTGCTAGTAACCTGGACAAGCAGTGTTGCTAGTAACCTGGACAAGCAGTGTTGCTAGTAACCTGGACAAGCAGTGTTGCTAGTAACCTGGACAAGCAGTGTTGCTAGTAACCTGGACAAGCAGTGTTGCTAGTAACCTGGACAAGCAGTGTTGCTAGTAACCTGGACAAGCAGTGTTGCTAGTAACCTGGACAAGCAGTGTTGCTAGTAACCTGGACAAGCAGTGTTGCTAGTAACCTGGACAAGCAGTGTTGCTAGTAACCTGGACAAGCAGTGTTGCTAGTAACCTGGACAAGCAGTGTTGCTAGTAACCTGGACAAGCAGTGTTGCTAGTAACCTGGAGAAGCAGTGTTGCTAGTAACCTGGACAAGCAGTGTTGCTAGTAACCTGGACAAGCAGTGTTGCTAGTAACCTGGACAAGCAGTGTTGCTAGTAACCTGGACAAGCAGTGTTGCTAGTAACCTGGACAAGCAGTGTTGCTAGTAACCTGGACAAGCAGTGTTGCTAGTAACCTGGACAAGCAGTGTTGCTAGTAACCTGGACAAGCAGTGTTGCTAGTAACCTGGACAAGCAGTGTTGCTAGTAACCTGGACAAGCAGTGTTGCTAGTAACCTGGACAAGCAGTGTTGCTAGTAACCTGGACAAGCAGTGTTGCTAGTAACCTGGACAAGCAGTGTTGCTAGTAACCTGGACAAGCAGTGTTGCTAGTAACCTGGACAAGCAGTGTTGCTAGTAACCTGGAGTGTTGCTAGTAAGCAGTGTTGCTAGTAACCTGGACAAGCAGTGTTGCTAGTAACCTGGACAAGCAGTGTTGCTAGTAACCTGGACAAGCAGTGTTGCTAGTAACCTGGACAAGCAGTGTTGCTAGTAACCTGGACAAGCAGTGTTGCTAGTAACCTGGATAAGCAGTGTTGCTAGTAACCTGGACAAGCAGTGTTGCTAGTAACCTGATCAATCAGTGTTGCTAGTAACCTGGACAAGCAGTGTTGCTAGTAACCTGGACAAGCAGTGTTGCTAGTAACCTGGACAAGCAGTGTTGTTAGTAACCTGGACAAGCAGTGTTGCTAGTAACCTGGACAAGCAGTGTTTGTCGTAACCTGTACAAGCTAGTAACCTGGACAAGCAGTGTTGCTAGTAACCTGGACAAGCAGTGTTGCTAGTAACCTGGACAAGCAGTGTTGCTAGTAACCTGGACAAGCAGTGTTGCTAGTAACCTGGACAAGCAGTGTTGCTAGTAACCTGGACAAGCAGTGTTGCTAGTAACCTGGACAAGCAGTGTTGCTAGTAACCTGGACAAGCAGTGTTGCTAGTAACCTGGACAAGCAGTGTTGCTAGTAACCTGGACAAGCAGTGTTGCTAGTAACCTGGACAAGCAGTGTTGCTAGTAACCTGGACAAGCAGTGTTGCTAGTAACCTGTAGTAACCTGGACAAGCAGTGTTGCTAGTAACCTGGACAAGCAGTGTTGCTAGTAACCTGGACAAGCAGTGTTGCTAGTAACCTGGACAAGCAGTGTTGCTAGTAACCTGGACAAGCAGTGTTGCTAGTAACCTGGACAAGCAGTGTTGCTAGTAACCTGGACAAGCAGTGTTGCTAGTAACCTGGACAAGCAGTGTTGCTAGTAACCTGGACAAGCAGTGTTGCTAGTAACCTGGACAAGCAGTGTTGCTAGTAACCTGGACAAGCAGTGTTGCTAGTAACCTGGACAAGCAGTGTTGCTAGTAACCTGGACAAGCAGTGTTGCTAGTAACCTGGACAAGCAGTGTTGCTAGTAACCTGGACAAGCAGTGTTGCTAGTAACCTGGACAAGCAGTGTTGCTAGTAACCTGGACAAGCAGTGTTGCTAGTAACCTGGACAAGCAGTGTTGCTAGTAACCTGGACAAGCAGTGTTGCTAGTAACCTGGACAAGCAGTGTTGCTAGTAACCTGGACAAGCAGTGTTGCTAGTAACCTGGACAAGCAGTGTTGCTAGTAACCTGGACAAGCAGTGTTGCTAGTAACCTGGACAAGCAGTGTTGCTAGTAACCTGGACAAGCAGTGTTGCTAGTAACCTGGACAAGCAGTGTTGCTAGTAACCTGGACAAGCAGTGTTGCTAGTAACCTGGACAAGCAGTGTTGCTAGTAACCTGGACAAGCAGTGTTGCTAGTAACCTGGACAAGCAGTGTTGCTAGTAACCTGGACAAGCAGTGTTGCTAGTAACCTGGACAAGCAGTGTTGCTAGTAACCTGGACAAGCAGTGTTGCTAGTAACCTGGACAAGCAGTGTTGCTAGTAACCTGGACAAGCAGTGTTGCTAGTAACCTGGACAAGCAGTGTTGCTAGTAACCTGGACAAGCAGTGTTGCTAGTAACCTGGACAAGCAGTGTTGCTAGTAACCTGGACAAGCAGTGTTGCTAGTAACCTGGACAAGCAGTGTTGCTAGTAACCTGGACAAGCAGTGTTGCTAGTAACCTGGACAAGCAGTGTTGCTAGTAACCTGGACAAGCAGTGTTGCTAGTAACCTGGACAAGCAGTGTTGCTAGTAACCTGGACAAGCAGTGTTGCTAGTAACCTGGACAAGCAGTGTTGCTAGTAACCTGGACAAGCAGTGTTGCTAGTAACCTGGACAAGCAGTGTTGCTAGTAACCTGGACAAGCAGTGTTGCTAGTAACCTGGACAAGCAGTGTTGCTAGTAACCTGGACAAGCAGTGTTGCTAGTAACCTGGACAAGCAGTGTTGCTAGTAACCTGGACAAGCAGTGTTGCTAGTAACCTGGACAAGCAGTGTTGCTAGTAACCTGGACAAGCAGTGTTGCTAGTAACCTGGACAAGCAGTGTTGCTAGTAACCTGGACAAGCAGTGTTGCTAGTAACCTGGACAAGCAGTGTTGCTAGTAACCTGGACAAGCAGTGTTGCTAGTAACCTGGACAAGCAGTGTTGCTAGTAACCTGGACAAGCAGTGTTGCTAGTAACCTGGACAAGCAGTGTTGCTAGTAACCTGGACAAGCAGTGTTGCTAGTAACCTGGACAAGCAGTGTTGCTAGTAACCTGGACAAGCAGTGTTGCTAGTAACCTGGACAAGCAGTGTTGCTAGTAACCTGGACAAGCAGTGTTGCTAGTAACCTGGACAAGCAGTGTTGCTAGTAACCTGGACAAGCAGTGTTGCTAGTAACCTGGACAAGCAGTGTTGCTAGTAACCTGGACAAGCAGTGTTGCTAGCAACCTGGACAAGCAGTGTTGCTAGTAACCTGGACAAGCAGTGTTGCTAGTAACCTGGGCAAGCAGTGTTGCTAGTAACCTGGACATCAGTGTTGCTAGTAACCTGGACAAGCAGTGTTGCTAGTAACCTGGACAAGCAGTGTTGCTAGTAACCTGGATAAGCAGTGTTGCTAGTAACCAGGACAAGCAGTGTTGCTAGTAACCTGGAGAAGCAGTGTTGCTAGTAACCTGGACAAGCAGTGTTGCTAGTAACCTGGACAAGCAGTGTTGCTAGTAACCTGGACAAGCAGTGTTGCTAGTAACCTGGACAAGCAGTGTTGCTAGTAACCTGGACAAGCAGTGTTGCTAGTAACCTGGACAAGCAGTGTTGCTAGTAACCTGGACAAGCAGTGTTGCTAGTAACCTGGACAAGCAGTGTTGCTAGTAACCTGGACAAGCAGTGTTGCTAGTAACCTGGACAAGCAGTGTTGCTAGTAACCTTGTTGCTAGTAACCTGGACAAGCAGTGTTGCTAGTAACCTGGACAAGCAGTGTTGCTAGTAACCTGGACAAGCAGTGTTGCTAGTAACCTGGACAAGCAGTGTTGCTAGTAACCTGGACAAGCAGTGTTGCTAGTAACCTGGACAAGCAGTGTTGCTAGTAACCTGGACAAGCAGTGTTGCTAGTAACCTGGACAAGCAGTGTTGCTAGTAACCTGGACAAGCAGTGTTGCTAGTAACCTGGACAAGCAGTGTTGCTAGTAACCTGGACAAGCAGTGTTGCTAGTAACCTGGACAAGCAGTGTTGCTAGTAACCTGGACAAGCAGTGTTGCTAGTAACCTGGACAAGCAGTGTTGCTAGTAACCTGGACAAGCAGTGTTGCTAGTAACCTGGACAAGCAGTGTTGCTAGTAACCTGGACAAGCAGTGTTGCTAGTAACCTGGACAAGCAGTGTTGCTAGTAACCTGGACAAGCAGTGTTGCTAGTAACCTGGACAAGCAGTGTTGCTAGTAACCTGGACAAGCAGTGTTGCTAGTAACCTGGACAAGCAGTGTTGCTAGTAACCTGAACAAGCAGTGTAACCTTGCTAGTAACCTGGCAGTGTTGCTAGTAACCTGGACAAGCAGTGTTGCTAGTAACCTGGACAAGCAGTGTTGCTAGTAACCTGGACAAGCAGTGTTGCTAGTAACCTGGACAAGCAGTGTTGCTAGTAACCTGGACAAGCAGTGTTGCTAGTAACCTGGACAAGCAGTGTTGCTAGTAACCTGGACAAGCAGTGTTGCTAGTAACCTGGACAAGCAGTGTTGCTAGTAACCTGGACAAGCAGTGTTGCTAGTAACCTGGACAAGCAGTGTTGCTAGTAACCTGGACAAGCAGTGTTGCTAGTAACCTGGACAAGCAGTGTTGCTAGTAACCTGGACAAGCAGTGTTGCTAGTAACCTGGACAAGCAGTGTTGCTAGTAACCTGGACAAGCAGTGTTGCTAGTAACCTGGACAAGCAGTGTTGCTAGTAACCTGGACAAGCAGTGTTGCTAGTAACCTGGACAAGCAGTGTTGCTAGTAACCTGGACAAGCAGTGTTGCTAGTAACCTGGACAAGCAGTGTTGCTAGTAACCTGGACAAGCAGTGTTGCTAGTAACCTGGACAAGCAGTGTTGCTAGTAACCTGGACAAGCAGTGTTGCTAGTAACCTGGACAAGCAGTGTTGCTAGTAACCTGGACAAGCAGTGTTGCTAGTAACCTGGACAAGCAGTGTTGCTAGTAACCTGGACAAGCAGTGTTGCTAGTAACCTGGACAAGCAGTGTTGCTAGTAACCTGGACAAGCAGTGTTGCTAGTAACCTGGACAAGCAGTGTTGCTAGTAACCTGGACAAGCAGTGTTGCTAGTAACCTGGACAAGCAGTGTTGCTAGTAACCTGGACAAGCAGTGTTGCTAGTAACCTGGACAAGCAGTGTTGCTAGTAACCTGGACAAGCAGTGTTGCTAGTAACCTGGACAAGCAGTGTTGCTAGTAACCTGGACAAGCAGTGTTGCTAGTAACCTGGACAAGCAGTGTTGCTAGTAACCTGGACAAGCAGTGTTGCTAGTAACCTGGACAAGCAGTGTTGCTAGTAACCTGGACAAGCAGTGTTGCTAGTAACCTGGACAAGCAGTGTTGCTAGTAACCTGGATAAGCAGTGTTGCTAGTAACCTGGACAAGCAGTGTTGCTAGTAACCTGGACAAGCAGTGTTGCTAGTAACCTGGACAAGCAGTGTTGCTAGTAACCTGGACAAGCAGTGTTGCTAGTAACCTGGACAAGCAGTGTTGCTAGTAACCTGGACAAGCAGTGTTGCTAGTAACCTGGACAAGCAGTGTTGCTAGTAACCTGGACAAGCAGTGTTGCTAGTAACCTGGACAAGCAGTGTTGCTAGTAACCTGGACAAGCAGTGTTGCTAGTAACCTGGACAAGCAGTGTTGCTAGTAACCTAAGCAGTGTTGCTAGTAACCTGGACAAGCAGTGTTGCTAGTAACCTGGACAAGCAGTGTAGCTAGTAACCAGATCAGTGTTGCTAGTAACCTGGACAAGCAGTGTTGCTAGTAACCTGGACAAGCAGTGTTGCTAGTAACCTGGACAAGCAGTGTTGCTAGTAACCTGGACAAGCAGTGTTGCTAGTAACCTGGACAAGCAGTGTTGCTAGTAACCTGGACAAGCAGTGTTGCTAGTAACCTGGACAAGCAGTGTTGCTAGTAACCTGGACAAGCAGTGTTGCTAGTAACCTGGACAAGCAGTGTTGCTAGTAACCTGGACAAGCAGTGTTGCTAGTAACCTGGACAAGCAGTGTTGCTAGTAACCTGGACAAGCAGTGTTGCTAGTAACCTGGACAAGCAGTGTTGCTAGTAACCTGGACAAGCAGTGTTAGTAACCTGGACAAGCAGTGTTGCTAGTAACCTGGACAAGCAGTGTTGCTAGTAACCTGGACAAGCAGTGTTGCTAGTAACCTGGACAAGCAGTGTTGCTAGTAACCTGGACAAGCAGTGTTGCTAGTAACCTGGACAAGCAGTGTTGCTAGAAACCTGGACAAGCAGTGTTGCTAGCAACCTGGACAAGCAGTGTTGCTAGTAACCTGGACAAGCAGTGTTGCTAGTAACCTGGACAAGCAGTGTTGCTAGTAACCTGATCAGTGTTGCTAGTAAGCAGTGTTGCTAGTAACCTGGATAAAGTGTTGCTAGTAACCTTGCTAGTAGCCTGGACAAGCAGTGTTGCTAGTAACCTGCAGTGTTAGTAACCTGGACAAGCAGTGTTGCTAGTAACCTGGACAAGCAGTGTTGTTAGTAACCTGGACAAGCAGTGTTGCTAGTAACCTGGACAAGCAGTGTTGCTAGTAACCTGATCAGTGTTGCTAGTAACCTGGACAAGCAGTGTTGCTAGTAAACTGGACAAGCAGTGTTGCTAGTAACCTGGACAAGCAGTGTTGCTAGTAACCTGGACAAGCAGTGTTGCTAGTAACCTGGACAAGCAGTGTTAAGTAACCTCCACAAGCAGTGTTGCTAGTAACCTGGACAAGCAGTGTTGCTAGTAACCTGGACAAGCAGTGTTGCTAGTAACCTGGACAAGCAGTGTTGC
>NW_027200882.1:5000-16074 GCF_038502225.1 Cherax quadricarinatus
ATATACTGATATTAAACACTTGTGTTATAATATCACATACAGACAGTGCTTCGTGGGTTGGCTGCTCTTGAAAAGTTAAGTTCCTCTCTTGAGGAAATGTTGTGTTTGGGGTTCACAACTCTCAACTCTCAACTGTAGGCAACAAGAGCATTTCACCCCTCCATGGAAGATGTGTTCATTTAATATCACATACCTACAAGTCCCTCCCAAGAAGCTCATTGCTAGTAATCCCTTCCTTAAATCACTTGTTAGAGCAACTGCTCAAGAAGAAATTTCTCACCTAGCTGGTAGTAATAAGTTATCACAAGTTATATACACTGATGGATCTAAACAGGAGTCTTCTGGCAGGGCTGCATCTGCTCTTGTTGCCACCTCCCTAGTTATGAACGATAATAAATTTTTTTAGTTAGGCACAAGAGTTAACAACTGGGCGTCTACACTGCAAACTGAATTGTTTGCAATCCTAATGGCGCTAAAGCTAACCTATGACACTGAGCTTGACTCTATCATCATTACTGATTCTATGTCATCATTGAAGGCTCTTGGCTCATATAATGACTCCAACAACATGCTCATTGGGGAAGCCAGGTATAGATACTCAAAAATTAGGGACAGGAATTAATGTACAATTGCTATGGATCCCATCACACATTGGATTACTCCTTCATGATAAAGTTGATATGTTAGCCAAGAAGAGTATCCAGAAGGAGAACGTAGAATATAACTTTGGGATAACTGTGTCTAGCATTAGGAATAATATTAGGAGAGAAGTAAATAATGAAGATGATTGTTATAGGAATGCAGTTAGAAGCCTGAGTAGATCTATAACCCACTATGATAACATGAACGTAGATAAGTATGTTTATGGAGCAACTTGCAATGTGAACAGACTGACTGATGTTGTAGTGGCCAGGCTTAGGCTTGGTTACAAGTACTTCTGGCAGTTTGGGAGACACACAGATGATGATCAAACTAAATGTAAATTATGTGATCAGACATATGGTCACTGTCTTGAACACTATGTGCTTAATTGTCCACTTATTGAGGAATACAGAGACAGACAGTATAATAACCTATGTGACATATCAAGATATCTTATTAATGAAAATAAGATACCAGATATACTAAGCAAATTTCCTAAATCTGCTTGTAACAGGTAAGTGAACTGTAGATATGTGGATAAATAAAAAACCATATGTACACCTGTTAACCCTTTTGGGGCCTAGTTCCTAGGCCTTTTGTGTATCCATATGCTCTCGCGCTACCGTCCACAGGATGGATATGGAGTGCACAATAAACTAGCCACTTCGGTGGCAAAATCTAAAAATCTAAAAACTCTCAACGTCCACCTCAGAACTTTCTTTCTTCGTTTACTGAAACATTTTTATGGCCGAGAGTGTGATGAACTGTACAATATATTACAGTATTCTTTTTTTTAAATGATAATTAGAAAATTATATACATATATTTTTTATTTATTATTCATTGAAATATCAGTTATTCACGTCTAGTATCAGAATTAACTATCATCAAACATTGTACAAAATCATAGAAGATCAGTTATAAAGAATCTGATCTTAACAAATGCTAAAGATTATATTATAAATTCTAGCCCTTGTGGCTTAGCGCTTCTTTTTGATTATAATAATAATATATTATAAGTTTTAAGGAAAGATAAAAAAAATATAAACTACCAAAAAAGTAAGAAATACTTTGTTTCTACTTTTCTATATTTTTCTTGATTTTTCAGAGTGAAAGAAAGCAGGACTCGCCTGTCTGTATTTCACAGGTCTCCTGCGTTCCAATATTCTACCTGGAAACCTGGAAAATGACGTCAGGTCTTCCCTGTGTAAAGAAAGTCACTGTCTTGACGAAGACTTTTCCATTCCTCTATGTCTTGTTTTGAGAACTAATTGTCTAATTTATTAGGGCAGGAGATTATTCGCTTTTTTCCCTGCATAATATTATGGAAAACAATGTTTTCTTTAGGAGTCGCTGGAGTTGCGCATCGCTATTGGGCCGTGCGGACGTGCTGCGCAGTAGCTCCTGATTGAGTTGGCTTTTGCGCAGTGTTGACGTGTACTTGGCTCTGTGAAGACCTGTTTGCGCGCTCTCTAGAATTGAAGCAAGATGCCCTCCATCGAGCAACTTTACCAACAGCTTAAGGAAGAATTGAGGTTGGCGAATATGGAAATTCGGCGACTGACCGAGGAAAACAAGAAGATTCGTAGTAGTCCTCCTGTTTTGAGTCCTCAGGTCAAGAAGGGAAACTGGTCAGTGGCTGGACAGCAGGGAAAGAAGTTGACGATCAAGAAGACGAATGGAAAGGTAGAAACGATGAAGAAGAAAGAGACTGCCGTGGAAACTGTTGTGGAAACATCCAATACATTCTCAGTGCTACCCGACGAATGTGAGTCGACTACTGGGAACGACACGACGAAAGACATTAAGGAAGGTAAGAATATTGTTGTTGTTGGGGATAGCCAAGTTAGGTATATGGATAGGGCGTTCTGCTTGAAGGACAGGAGTAGGAGACAGAGAGTTTGCTTTCCTGGGGCTGGGATGGAGGATATTGTTAGCCGTCTGGATGACATCATGAGAGGTAATGGGAGCAATCCTATTATCTGTCTCAGTGCTGGAGGCAACGATGTTGGCAGACGTAGGAGTGAGGACCTGATTAGCAGGTATAGGTCAGCAATAGAAATAATTAGAAGTAAGGGTGGGAACCCTCTCATATGTGGTATTTTGCCAAGGAGGGGAGTTGGAAATGAATGGTTGTCCAGGGCAATTGGTGTCAATTGCTGGCTGGACAAATACTGTAAGGAAAATGCGGTAACATTCATTGACAACTGGGACCTCTTCTATGGCAGAAATGACATGTATGCTAGGGATGGGGTTCACTTATCTAGGTGTGGGGTGGGAGCACTGGCAACTGCAGTGGAGGGAGCAGTTAGGACTTTAAACTAGGAATAGTTAGTGGTATGGGTTTTGGCAGGAAAACAGTGAAGTCCCAGTGTAGTAATATTACGAGTTCTAGGGGAACTAGTAATAATAAGAACGAGATAGATATTGAAAAGCCAGGGACCTTGGGTGATAAGGACAGTAATAGGTTTAGTAGAAAAATAGAAATGAGCAGGAAGGGTAAAGAGAAAGGAGAGTCTTTCAATGTTTATTATGCTAATTGCCGTAGTGCTAGGAATAAGATGGACGAGTTGAGATTAGTTGCTAGTGTAGGTAACATTGATGTATTTGCCTTAACTGAGACGTGGTTTAATTCAAAAAGTCGGGACATGCCTGCGGAATGTCATATTCAGGGTTTTAAATTGTTCCAAGAAGATAGAAGTATTGGGAGGGGGGGTGGGGTGGCATTGTATGTCCGAGATCGCTTGAACTGTTGCATAAAAACGGGTATTAAGTCTGAAGTAACACATACAGAGTCTGTTTGGATAGAATTTTCAGAGGGGCATGAAAAACTGATTTTAGGAGTGATATACCGTCCCCCAAACTTAGATAGGGACCAAGGGAAACTACTATGGGAGGAAATTGTTAAGGCCACAAGGCACGATAATGTAGTAATTCTAGGAGACTTTAACTTTAGTCATGTTGATTGGAATTTCTTGACTGGGAATTTAGAATCATACGACTTCTTAGAAGTATTTCAGGATTGTTTTTTGAAGCAGTTTGTGACAGAACCTACAAGGGGAAATAACCTGCTTGACTTAGTTATGGCAAACAATGAATCCCTTGTTAATAATTTAGAAATTTCAGAGGAACTGGGTGCTAGCGACCACAAATCAATTACATTTAGCATTGAATGGAAGTACGATAGTAGCGATAACTCAGTAACAGTCCCAGATTTTCGCTTAGCAGATTACGATGGGCTTAGAGAACACTTATCATCTGTTGACTGGGGTAACGAAGAGAGCTATCAATATGACAGTTTTCTGAACACTATACATGCTGCTCAAAGAGCGTTTATCCCATATAAAGAAATTAGATCAAATAGAAATGACCCAAAATGGATGAATAATAGGCTCAAATATCTACTAGGGCATAAGAAAGGAATTTATAGGCGTATCAAAAGAGGTGAGGGTCATCTTATGAATCAGTATATTGACATTAAGAGGGACATTAAAAAGGGGATAAGAAAAGCTAAAAGGGACTATGAAATTAAAGTTGCTAGGGATTCTAAAACTAACCCAAAAAGTTTTTTCCAGGTCTATAGAACAAAAGTTAGAGATAAGATAGGTCCCCTTAAAAATAACTATGGGCACCTTACTGACAAAGAGAATGAAATGTGCTTGATTTTAAATAATTATTTTCTCTCAGTTTTTACACAGGAAGACACTAACAATATTCCAGTAATTAATTTTTACAGTGGGCTAGAAGAAGATAAATTATGTAACATCACAGTCACTAGTGAGATGGTTGTGAAGCAGATAGACAGACTGAAGCAAAATAAGTCGCCGGGTCCTGATGAGGTTTTTTCAAGGGTTCTTAAGGAATGCAAAATGGAACTCTGTGAACCATTAACTAATATTTTTAATTTATCTCTTCAAACAGGTGTAGTGTCTGATATGTGGAAGATGGCTAATGTAACTCCTATTTTTAAAACAGGGGACAAGTCGTTACCGTCAAATTACCGCCCAATAAGCCTGACCTCAATTGTAGGCAAATTACTAGAGTCAATTATAGCTGAGATTATAAGAAGCCATCTCGATAAGCATAGCTTGATTAATGATACTCAGCATGGATTCACAAGAGGCCGGTCTTGTCTAACTAATTTATTAACTTTCTTCAGTAAAGCTTTTGAGGCTGTTGACCACAATAAAGAATTTGATATTATTTACTTAGATTTTAGTAAGGCTTTTGATAGA
The DNA here is from genome assembly GCF_038502225.1 of Cherax quadricarinatus. Taxonomy (NCBI): domain Eukaryota; kingdom Metazoa; phylum Arthropoda; class Malacostraca; order Decapoda; family Parastacidae; genus Cherax; species Cherax quadricarinatus. The sequence goes on from NW_027200882.1 coordinate 9,878, forward strand.
GTTCCGCACCATAGACTGTTAAAGAAAGTGGCAGCTCATGGCATTGGGGGAAAAGTGCTCTCGTGGATCGAGTCATGGCTCACTGACAGGAAGCAGAGAGTGTCCATAAATGGGGTTAAATCCGAGTGGGGATCTGTAACAAGTGGCGTTCCACAGGGATCAGTCTTGGGCCCGTTGTTGTTTATAATATATATCAATGATCTTGATGAGGGAATTACTAGTGATATGAGCAAATTCGCCGATGACACAAAGATAGGTAGGATAATTGATTCAAACGTAGATGTTATGGAACTTCAGGAGGATTTAAACAAACTCTATTCTTGGTCAGAAAAGTGGCAGATGCAGTTCAATGTAGATAAATGCAAGGTTCTGAAGCTTGGGAGTGCCCATAACCCTAGTACTTATAAGTTAAATGATGTAGAACTTAGCCATACAGATTGCGAAAAGGACTTGGGGGTTATGGTGAGCAGCAACCTTAAACCAAGACAGCAATGCCTAAGCGTACGTAATAAGGCAAATAGATTACTGGGATTTATATCAAGAAGTGTAAGCAACAGAAGTCCAGAGGTCATACTGCAGCTTTATACATCATTAGTAAGGCCTCACCTAGATTATGCAGCTCAGTTCTGGTCTCCGTATTACAAAATGGACATAAATTCGTTAGAAAACATTCAGCGTAGGATGACTAAATTAATACATAGCATTAGAAATCTTCCTTATGAAGAAAGATTGAAGACTCTTAAGTTACATTCACTTGTTAGACGAAGAATGAGGGGAGACCTGATCGAAGTGTATAAGTGGAAGATAGGTATTAATAAAGGGGATATAGCAGGCCTGTTGGCCCATACTAGGCAGGTCCTTTACAATTCATCCCACTAACAAACATTTGACCAACCCAATTTTCAATGCTACCCAAGAAATAAGCTCTGATGTGCAAGTCCCACTCAAATCCAACCCCTCCCACTCATGTACTTATCCAACCTAAATTTGAAACTACCCAAAGTCCCAGCCTCAATAACCCAACTAGGTAGACTGTTCCACTCATCAACTACCCTATTTCCAAACCAATACTTTCCTATGTCCTTTCTAAATCTAAACTTATCTAATTTAAATCCATTACTGCGGGTTCTCTCTTGGAGAGATATCCTCAAGACCTTGTTAATATCCCCTTTATTAATACCTATCTTCCACTTATACACTTCGATCAGGTCTCCCCTCATTCTTCGTCTAACAAGTGAATGTAACTTAAGAGTCTTCAATCTTTCTTCATAAGGAAGATTTCTAATGCTATGTATTAATTTAGTCATCCTACGCTGAATGTTTTCTAACGAATTTATGTCCATTCTGTAATATGGAGACCAGAATTGAGCTGCATAATCTAGGTGAGGCCTTACTAATGATGTATAAAGCTGCAGTATGACCTCTGGACTTCTGTTGCTTACACTTCTTGTCAAATTGAGAAAACAGATATCACTATATTCTTATTAATCTGAAAGGCATGAATATTTTTCATATTTTTTTATTAACATATCGGCTGTCTCCTACCAAGGCAGGGTGGCCCGAAAATGAAAAACTTTCATCATTCACTCCATCACTGTCTTGCCAGAGGAGCGCTTGCATTACAGTTATAAAACTGCAACATTAACACCCTTCAGAGTGTAGGCACTGTACTCCCCACCTCCAGGAGTCAAGTCCAGCCTTCCGGTTTCCGTGACTCCCTTTATAAATGCTAGTTTGCTCACACTCCAACAGAATGTCAAGTCGTAAAAACCACTTGTCTTCATTCGCTCCTATGTAACACACTCACGCATGCTGGCTGGAAGTCTAAGTCCCTTGCTGACAAAACGTCCATTACCCTCCCTTCAACCCTTCCTAGACTGACTCCTACCCCGCCTTCCCTCCACTACAGATTTATACATTTGGCACCCCAAACTTACCTATCACATCCTCTCTAAATGTTTCTCCCACTTTAGCATTTAGGTCCCCTACCACAATTACTCTCTCACTTGGTTCAAAAGTTCCTACACACTCGCTTAACATCTTCCAAAATCTCTCTCCTCTACACTCCTCTCTTTTCCAGGTGCATGCACACTTATTATGACCCACTTTTCGCATCCGACCCTTATTTTAATCCACATTATCCTTGAATTTATGCATTTATATTCCTATTTCTCCTTCCAAAACTGATCGATGTTGCATTATATATCAATATTAAAGGTCACAAAATTTCCACCTAAACTACTTTGTACATTAGATGATATTCATTAATGGAAATTTATTTGAGACATTAACAAGACGTGTCAGCCAGGAGACGTGTCAGCCAGGAGACGTGTCAGCCAGGAGACGTGTCAGCCAGGAGACGTGTCAGCCAGGAGACGTGTCAGCCAGGAGACATGTCAGCCAGGAGACGTGTCAGCCAGGAGACGTGTCAGCAAGGAGATGTGTCGGCCAAGCAACGTCAAACAGACAAGAGCTGGCGCAGGCCAGACCCACTCTCACTCCTGGTGAGGTGTGATCACTCCACCCTGATCACGTGACTCTCCGTGGACTGCTGCTGCCCAGCAACACAGAAGCCAGCAGCGAAACAAGCAGAGTAAAAAATTACAGTAGTTAGACAATGCTGTCAGCTGTTTAACACTCGAACTATGAGCACTGAATATATAAATGTTACATCTTACCTAATAATATAACTAAGTCAAATAATAATGTAAAGCAATATAGTTGCAATTTAGCTAATATCGCAAATAAGCAATATAAAATTTTATGATGAGGTAACATACATTGTGACCCATTCAGGGGTCGCAATACGAGGCACTCATCACTGGCAAAGCACTCATCACTGGCGAGGCACTCATCTCTGGCGAGGCACTCATCTCTGGCGAGGCACTCATCTCTGGCGAGGCACTCATCTCTGGCGAGGCACTCATCACTGGCGAGGCACTCATCTCTGGCGAGGCACTCATCACTGGCGAGGCACTCATCATCCTGTGTGGTCATGATTCATGGAGCATTTTCTTCATCCTAGGAATTTCATCCCTTGAACCTTCATCTTTGAAACCCATCTTGCAATCCACTGTATCAAACTTTCCCCAGAATCCTCTTCATCAGTCATATTTTCTTCCAAAATTTTTGACAGAGAATTTATGACGAAGGTTAAATTCGGACGCTGTTTCTCCTCATCCTTCTTCATAAGCTGAGCTAGAGATATTAGGTCCTCTGGACAACCAATATAGGCCAGCATTTCACAGGTATGATGGATAATATCACCTAAAGAATAAACATCAAAACTACTTGATGCTTTCCCTGGATAGTGAGACTCAGGAGGGTAGTGGCAACTTCGTTTCCTGTATATTCTTCGATTAGCTCCCAGGCTCTCGGCTAATCCAAAATCGATAATGTTTACAGTAAAATTACGTGGATCATGCTCATTCTGAACCATGACATTATCCATTTTAAGATCTCCATGCAAGACACCCTTGCTGTGAATTTCGTTCAGGCTAATGGTCAACTTAATTAAGGCACGAAGGCATTTGTTGAGAGAACACAGTTCTAAGAAATCATTCAGACGTGAGTTACCCCTACAAGACATCACGAGGATGGTGGGATCAAAGGACATACATAGTGGGATAGGGGCACCACCAGCACCCTCAAGTTACTTAAGAAAGACCGCTTCTTACACAAACTAGAAACTGCATGCCTCGTGAGTAGCCTTCTTGGCACACACAGTTTGGTCTTCAAGGTTAATGCGGTATACAATGGAACTTACTCCACGACCTACCTCCAGCCAGCTATAAGACTTGAAACGGCCTGTAAGTTCCTCGAAGGGAATAATAGAGAATTTGTGACACAACTATGCTGAAGAAACTGATTCTGACAGAACCTTCAGCAGAGACCTGCTGGTCTCCTCATCCACTTGTCTGATTGCCGTCTCGGCCACACAACTGGTGATCTCTTCAGCTACACACCTGGCAACCATTTCAGCTACACGCCTGGTTTCCTCCAACTCAACTTCAAGCCTGGCGGCTTCTACCTCACGATTGGCGGCCTCCAACTCAGCCTCAAGCGTGGCGGCCTCCAACTCAGTCTCAAGCGTGGCGGCCTCCAACTCAGCCTCCAGCTCAGCCTCAAGCCTAGCGGCTTCCACCTCATGATTGGTGGACTTCATCTTAGCCTCAAGCCTGCCGGCTTCCACCTCACGATTTGCGGCCTCCAACTCAGCCTCCAGCTCAGCCTCAAGCCTAGCGGCTTCCACCTCATGATTGGTGGACTCCTTCTTAGCCTCACGCCTTGAGGCCTCCAGGTCAGCCTCATGCCTGGTGACCTCCAGGTAAGCCTCATGCCCGGTGGCCTCCACGTCAGCCTCACGCCTGACAGTCTCCAAGTGAGCCGCAAGTCTGGCGGCCTCCAGCTCGGTCCCCCGCATAGCGGCCTCTAGATCAGCCTCACGCCTGGCAGCCTCCAACTCGGCCTCACGCCTGGCGGCCTCCAATTCAACCTCCTGCCTGGCGGCCTCTAGATAAGCCTCATGCCTGGCGGCCTCCAGCTCGGCCTCACACCTGGCAGTCTCCAGCTCGGCCTCACACCTGGCAGTCTCCAGCTCGACCTCACGCCTGGCAGTCTCCAGCTCGGCCTCACGCCTGGCAGTCTCCAGGTCGGCCTCACGCCTGGCAGTCTCCAACTCGGCTTCACGCCTTGCAGTCTCCAACTCAGCTTCACGCCTGGCGGCCTCCAGCTCGGCCTTACGCTTGGCGGCCTCCAGCTCGGCCTTACGCCTGGCGGCTTCCAGCTCTGTCTTACGCCTGGCGGCCTCCAGCTCGGCCTCACGCTTGGCAGTCTCCAACTCAGCTTGACGCCTGGCGGCCTCCAGCTCGGCCTTACGCCTTGCGGCCTCCAGCTCGGCCTTACGCCTTGCGGCCTCCAGCTCGGCCTTACGCCTTGCGGCCTCCAGCTCGGCCTTACGCCTTGCGGCCTCCAGCTCGGCCTTACGCCTTGCGGCCTCCAGCTCGGCCTTACGCCTTGCGGCCTCCAGCTCGGCCTTACGCCTTGCGGCCTCCAGCTCGGCCTTACGCCTTGCGGCCTCCAGCTCGGCCTTACGCCTGGCGGCCTCCAGCTCGGCCTTACGCCTGGCGGCTTTCAGCTCAAAATTGCGCCTGGAGGTCTCCAGCTGAGCTTTACCACTCTTGAAGGCTTCTTCTTTGTCTTCATGTTTCCTGAAGGATTCTTGTATAGTGTCACTCCATTATGTGGCCACGTTCTTGGCCACATTCTGGGTGCAATTAGGTCTATTGGCCACTTCTAGGCCTTAAGAGATATTTTACGACTTCTGGAGTTAATTCATATTTACGGATAACTTCATTTTAGTAATTAATATTAAATGTTGCGGTACGAGATAAACGCTGGTATCATAGTTAAATAATAGCAGGTTGCTTGGAATACCCATAATATATATATATATATATATATATATATATATATATATATATATATATATATATATATATATATATATATATATATATATATATATATATATATATATATATATATATATATAATACACACATACGGAGTGAAGTGCACGTGCAGGTATTATAATGATGTGTGAATTATAGTGTGGGTGAGTGCATTATAGTGAAGATGAGTGTATTATAGTAAAGATGAGTGTATTATAGTGATGATTTGCATATTATAATGAAGGTGAATGTATTATAGAGAAGATGAATGTATTATAATGATGAGTGTATTATAGTGAAAATGAGTGTATTATAGTGAAGTTGAGTGTATTATTGTGAAGATGAGTGTATTATAATGAAGATGAGTGTATTATAGTGAAGGTGTGTGAATTATAGTGAAGGTAAGTTGATTATAGTGAAGGTGTGTGTATTATAGTGAAGATGAGTGCATTATAGTGAAGGTGTGTGTATTATAGTGAAGATGGGTGTATTAGAGTACAGGAGAGTGTACTAAAATGATGGTGAGTGTTTTATAGTGTAGGTGAGTGTTTTATAGTGTAGGTGAGTGTTTTATAGTGCAGGTGAGTGTATTAGAGTGAAGGAGAGTGTACTAAAATGAAGGTGAGTGTATTATAGTGAAGGTGAGTGTATTATAGTAAAAGTGAGTGTATTATAGTGAAGTTGAGTGTATTATAGTGAAGGTGAGTGTATTATAGTGAAGGTGTGTGTATTATAGTTAAGGTG
>NW_027200883.1:0-10000 GCF_038502225.1 Cherax quadricarinatus
TTAAATGATCGAGAAACATATATTTCACACTTCAGATGTAGTCCTCAGAACGAGTGTTATAATGCGCGCCCATGAGCTGTGCTCAACATCAAGATGATAGTTAAGATGATACACACATACGATCATCAAAATAAAATAATGGGCTATTTGAATACTGAATAAACGATTCCTTCGCCTCGTTATTATTCTCTCGTTGTCTCTTGTATGTCACTTAAACTTATGCGTAAGTCTAGACTTGTAAATATTCCGAGCATCCTTCACCAATATCTTCGGTACTGTTCTTTCAGTCTCCAGCAAGATCAATTTGTCTCAGACATCCCACGCAAGACAATTTTCTGCCTGAGCTCCAAAGGCTTAACTTGGTGAAGATTAATGCCATGTGTCGAACTGAATTGCTACAGACATTCTCCTTTCCTTGCTGACTGTAGTTCCCAAAGAGATTGGAGTGCGGTTCAAATGTATATATGTTCAGTTGGAGTGATTTATTATTTTATCATGTGGTTATATGGCTGAATTCTCATCCACAAGAAATCCTCCTATATGAAACACAGCAAATTAATTATGTACCTCAGTTTAGGTTATGACCCAATTCAGACTTAGTGAATGAAATGTCAGGCATTAACTTAACATACTAGTTCTTAGACCTTATCCACTGGGCGTGGGTAAGTGGTCAGTAAGTGGAATGACCTGGGTGATGAAGTGCCAGAAATTGACTCGAGATAGTTGTATGAACAGATATGACAGGATCTCCAAGTCTAGACGGGAGTGAAGCAAACTCACACACAGGATAAAGCTTAAGAAAAGGTACAATAAGGCTCTCGAAGCCAGGAATGAACCTAGCAGCGACTAGCGAGGAGGCGGAGCCAGAAACTGAGAACGAACTCCTGCGACCACATATAAGTGAGCACATACACACACATACACATTAGAGACAAGATTAATACATTGTTTTAAGAAAAGATGCGAAAAATCTCGAACCTGGGAGAGAGAGAGGAAACCAATGATAACGACATATAAAATACTTAGAGGAATTGACAAGGTGGAGAGAGACAGGATGTACCAGAGATGGGACAGAGCAAAAAGGGGTCACACTTGGATGTTGAAGACTCAGATGAATCACAGGAATGTTAGGAAGTATTTCTTCAGTCACAGAGTTGTCAGGAAGTGGAATAGTCTGGGAAGTGATGTAGTGGAGGCAGGATCCATACATAGCTTTAAGAAGAGGTATGATAAAGCTCATGGAGCAGGAAGAGTGACCTAGTAGCGACCAGTGAAGAGGCGGTGCCAGGAGCTATGACTCTACTCCTGCAAACACAACTAGGTGAGTACATTCACACACACACACACACACACACACACACACACACACACACACACACACACACACATACACACACACACACACACACATAGACACACACACACACACACACACACACACACACACATACACACATACACACACACACACACACACACACACACACACTCACACACACACACACACACACACACACACACACACACACACACACACACACACACACACACACACACACACACACACACACACACACACACACACACACACACACACACACACACACACACACACACACACACACACACACACACACACACACACACACACACCAGTGACAAGAATTGAAGAGGTGCAGCAGTTGTCATCCTGACATGTGTGTGGAGCCCACTAATGGAAATACCTCAGGTTCCTAAAATGATTCAGGGATTTAACAATGGTATTGTGGAATATGTGGAGAGACACTGTCACTGAAGACGAAGTCACATGTTTGCAGGACATACTAATGGAAGTAGGTCAGAGTTGGTAAGAGATTATAAACAGACCTATGTGGGTCCCATCCACATATGACAATGTTTTCAACAGCTGCTTCATTCCACATCTTTCACTGGTTACACTTTAAAAGTCTCCATCTTCAAGAGTGCATAATAAATTGTAAAAGTTGATTTGCTAGCGAAGTGTCTGGAAATAAGAATACCCAGGTGACTCATCAACTTATCGGAATTATACCGATCTAATCTCAAAATCTCTGGTCTAGTATGTGAAGAAATGGAAATAGTGCAAAAGGTCTGCAACCAGAAAGGTACCAAAACTGTGAGGAATATTTTATGTAAAGGGACAGCGGGAAATGAGCCAGATGACTTGAGAGGAGAGTAGGACTAAGGAAAACGTGATTACAATATACAAAATTAACACTGGATATACAGATAAAAGGACTGGAATGCAAAATCATTAGCTGGTTGATGGAAGATATTACAAAGTACTTCGTAAATAACAATAGCATACAGAATACTGAGAAAGTAACTAGAAAACAGTACTGGAGGAGTATCATTATAATATGAAGGTGAAGTTCGAAATAATTAAGAGAGATAGGTAACACTGATAACACTGACAACCGGGACAATCTACAGTGACAATCTGCAGCCCCATTCTAATAGCAAGACACGAAGACAGGAGGACGAGAAGAGAGCTGTTGGTCTATAGAGGTATTATAAGAAGAATCAACAATGATTATCCACAGGTTCACTGTGGCTACTGTGACTTTAACCACAAGAAGGTAGACAATAAAAGGCCCAGAAACACTTACGATGAAGATAAAAATAAGGACTGCTACAAATATAAAGGTTGTATGTGATTTCTCTCAAAATGAGATAAAATGAAAAAACAGGGTTGTGCATATATGACTGTAAACATGGAAAGAGAAATTGGTGAAGACAGCAGTTCAAAAATTTCAGACCCAACATGATAAAGAAAGAGGTAAGTGAAAAGATGTATAGGCTTCAATGTATTTGGTATTCATCTGAAGCAAATCAGACACAGGCGAAATTGATTAAAGAGAGACAGTAGGATCCTGTGATCATACTATGTTCCGTTTGAATATCTGGTTAAAATGATAATAAAGAGAAAGAGTGTAGGGAACAATTGGAAACCAGAACACAGGAGACGAAATTATTCCTAACTAGCGCACAATCAGAAAGTGCAGGAAATATAAGGGGAAAAAAAAGCATAACATGAGGCTGGCCACAAAAAAAAAAATAAGAGAAATGGAGAATTAAAAAACTTTCTTGTAGACAGAACACAGTAAAGAGACTAAGAGCAAGAAACAGGTAATCAAGCAGAATAGATATTATAATTATTATTATAATCATGGGGGAGCGCTAAACCCGTAGGATTATACAGCGCATGTGGGGGGGATAGAAGGTTTTGAGGCTCAATTCAGGGAACCGGAGCACCAATTCAATTCCCTAGATCAAGAGCCCCTCACCAGCGTCAAGGAACCTCCCTTGAGGGGAGCAGAATAGATAGAATTTAATTTGCTTAGATAAGGATGGATGTGAGTGGTAGTTTCTGAACGATATACCGTCATGACTAAACCGGAGCTGAAAGCAAGTGACAAGAACGACGATGTTGGGAGAAATAATCATGGAGGATAATTAAGAGATAAGTGAGATACTGAAGAATAGATTTAAGGAAATGTTCATTGTGAAGAGAGCAAATGTGCCTTAAAATACGAGGGTTCTAACAGATCTGAAACTGAACATTATATTGCCATTTAACGCCAACAGTGGCAGAGGATCGATCCTCCGCTCGCTAACCGAGGTCCTGTATACCGTCAATCAGGCTATTGGTAACAGCAATCAAACGTTCACGGAAGTGGTGAAGCTGTTAAGTGAGCTTGATACCAAAAAAGAAAAAACAGTTAGACATTACAGTATATCATAAGGGATGCTGAAAAAAGGTATGAAAACCAAATGGGTAGCTTATCTCGCCTATACATAAGATTTTTTAAACTGACTAGCTACCAGAGAGTTGGAAAACTGCATATGTGATCCTTGTATATACGCAGAGAACTTAGCAAGAGACGCTTATATTCCCTAATGTATATTGATATGTATATTCCCTAATGCTCTGACAAAATAAGTTATCCTAAGGAAGTTTACGATACACCAGGTGCGAGGAAATTTTATTTAAAAAAAACACTTTAAATTTAGGAAGCGTAAATCCTGCCTCAAGAAGCTACTGGTATTCTGAAATAGAACAACAAAGATCAAACAAGAAACATAAGACCAAGTTGGCCGAAGTTTTCTGGACTGCTGGAACACATTTCACGCACTTCAACACCGGACATTGATCCATAAATTTGAAGAGATGGTAAAAGCAAATGGAAAATATTTCAAGTGGGTTAAAGTTAAAACGAATACAAAACTGTAATGAAGAGTTTGAATAACATGCGGAGTTTCCCTAGAATTCTTGTTAGGGGATATTAAGGTAGTAGGGAAGTAGTTTGACCTGAAAATGAAGAAACAACTTCACCATCGCACACTCCATCACTGCCTTGCTAGAAGCGCGCCTATACTACAGTTTAAATTCCCCTCCAAATTAAACATATCTGCACCTCCTCTTTCAGAGCGCAGATACTGTACAACACGAAAAGTCCTAAAAATCACTTGCCCCCATTCACTCATATCGAACAAGTTAAAACACATCTGCTGGATATCTAAGCCAGCCCTATTTTGTTCCATCCTCTCTAAATGTATAAACCACCTTAACAGTCCTTCTTCAGCCCCTCTGGATAATATTTTAATAACCCCGCGCCTCATTCTAATCTCCAAACTACAAATTCTCTCAGTAATAATCACACCACACATTTCCCACAGACACTATATTTCCACTGACTCAAGCCTCTTCCTTGCTGCAACATTTACAACCCATGTTTCACATCTCTGTAAAAATGTTGGTACCACTATTCTCTTCCATTCACCTTTTTGTCTCCATAGATAACGTTCTTTGTCTCTGAAGACGTCTCAATGCACCTATCACTTTTTACCCTTTAAGAGTTCTATGATCTACCCCGTCTTGCATAGACCCCTCCACCGACAGGTCCACTCCCAAATATCTGTGCACATTAGTCCCAATTTTAATCCCAGACCTCTTCCCAATACCATATCATTCGCTTCTTTTACAACTCCATTGATAAATTTGATAAACAACAATGCTGACGTCTCGCATCCCTGTCTAAAGCCTACTTTCAATGGAAAATAATTTCCCTCTCCTAATTACTCTATCCTGAGCCTCATTATCCTCATACAGTCTCTATTTGTTTTAAGTAATTTACCACCTGTTCCATAAACTTCAAACTTCTGCCACATACTCCCCTATACACACTACCATGCACCTTACAAGGTATATTCAACAGGCTTATTCACCTATAATTCTTACATGTTTTCCCCCTTTTCCATTATACAAATAAACTATCCACGCTCTATGCCAGTCCCTTGGTACGTCCCCCTCTTTCATTCATTTATTGAACATAAGCAGCAACCACTCCAATGCTATATCCCTACCTATTTGTAACATTCGATCTTGACCCCATGAATCCAAGCTCCTTTACCCCTCCCCCCCCCCTCTCTATCCTTCTCTCTACCTAATGCCTTCACCCTGGTCAATGCATGAAATCACTGCCTCCCTGTCTTCAACATTTAATGGCTCCTCAAAATATTTCCTCCATCTTCCCATTACCTCAAGTTCCCCATCTAATAGCTCCCCTCATCTGTTTTTGATTGTTATATCCATATATACATTAAGCAAATTGCTGACCAGAGGAGAACTGATTTTTTTAACAAGTCGGCCGTCTCCCACCGAGGCAGGGTGACCCAAAAAGAAAGAAAATCCCCAAAAAGAAAATACTTTCATCATCATTCAACACTTTCACCTCACTCACACATAATCACTGTTTTTGCAGAGGTGCTCAGAATACAACAGTTTAGAAGCATATACGTATAAAGATACACAACATATCCCTCCAAACTGCCAATATCCCAAACCCCTCCTTTAAAGTGCAGGCATTGTACTTCCCATTTCCAGGACTCAAGTCCGGCTATATAAAAATAACCGGTTTCCCTGAATCCCTTCACTAAATATTACCCTGCTCACACTCCAACAGCTCGTCAGGTCCCAAATACCATTCGTCTCCATTCACTCCTATCGAACACGCTCACGCACGCCTGCTGGAAGTCCAAGCCCCTCGCCCACAAAACCTCCCTTACCCCTTCCTTCCAACCTTTTCGAGGACGACCCCTACCCCGCCTTCCTTCCCCTACAGATTTATACGCTCTCCATGTCATTCTACTTTGATCCATTCTCTCTAAATGACCAAACCACCTCAACAACCCCTCTTCAGCCCTCTGACTAATACTTTTATTAACTCCACACCTTCTCCTAATTTCCACACTCCGAATTTTTTGCATAATATTTACACCACACATTGCCCTTAGACAGGACATCTCTACTGTCTCTAAAAGCCTTCTCGCTGCTGCATTTACCACCCAAGCTTCACACCCATATAAGAGTGTTGGTACTGCTATACTTTCATACATTCCCTTCTTTGCCTCCATAGATAATGTTTTTTGTCTCCACATATACCTCAATGCACCACTCACCTTTTTTCCCTCATCAATTCTATGATTAACCTCATCCTTCATAAATCCATCCGCTGACACGTCAACTCCCAAATATCTGAAAACATTCACTTCTTCCATACTCCTCCTCCCCAATTTGATATCCAATTTTTCTTTATCTAAATCATTTGATACCCTCATCACCTTACTCTTTTCTATGTTCACTTTCAACTTTCTACCTTTACACACACTCCCAAACTCGTCCACTAACCTTTGCAATTTTTCTTTAGAATCTCCCATAAGCACAGTATCATCAGCAAAAAGTAACTGTGTCAATTCCCATTTTGTATTTGATTCCCCATAATTTAATCCCACCCCTCTCCCGAACACCCTAGCATTTACTTCTTTTACAACCCCATCTATAAATATATTAAACAACCATGGTGACATTACACATCCCTGTCTAAGACCTACTTTTACCGGGAAGTAGTCTCCCTCTCTTCTACACACCCTAACCTGAGCCTCACTATCCTCATAAAAACTCTTTACAGCATTTAGTAACTTACCACCTATTCCATATACTTGCAACATCTGCCACATTGCTCCCCTATCCACTCTATCATATGCCTTTTCTAAATCCATAAATGCAATAAAAACTTCCCTACCTTTATCTAAATACTGTTCACATATATGCTTCAATGTAAACACTTGATCTACACATCCCCTACCCACTCTAAAACCTCCTTGCTCATCCGCAATCCTACATTCTGTCTTACCTCTAATTCTTTCAATAATAACCCTACCGTACACTTTTCCTGGTATACTCAGTAAACTTATTCCTCTATAATTTTTACAATCTCTTTTGTCCCCTTTCCCTTTATATAAAGGGACTATACATGCTCTCTGCCAATCCCTAGGTGCCTTCCCCTCTTTCATACATCTATTAAACAAAAATATTAACCACTCCAACACTATATCCCCCCCTGCTTTTAACATTTCTGCCATGATCCCATCAGTTCCAGCTGCTTTACCCCCTTTCATTCTACGTAATGCCTCACGCACCTCCCCCACAGTCACATCGTGCTGTTCTTCACTCCTAAAAGATGGAATACCTCCCTGGCCAGTGCATGAAATTACCGCCTCCCTTTCTTTGTCGACATTTAAAAGTTCCTCAAAATATTCTCGCCATCTACCTAATACCTCCCTCTCCCCATCTACTAACTCCCCTACTCTGTTTTTAACTGACAAATCCATTCGTTCCCTAGGCTTTCTTAACTTGTTTAACTCACTCCAAAATTTTTTCTTATTTTCATTAAAATTTCTTGACAGTGCCTCTCCCACTCTATCATCTGCTCTCCTTTTGCACTCTCTCACCACTCTCTTCACCTTTCTTTTACTCTCCATATACTCTACTCTTCTTATGACACTTCTGCTTTGTAAAAACCTCTCATAAGCTACCTTTCTCTCTTTTATCACACCCTTTACTTCATCATTCCACCAATCACTCCTCTTTCCTCCTGCACCCACCCTCCTATAACCACAAACTTCTGTCCAACATTTTAATATTGCCTATTCCAACCCTCTTCAACCCCCCACTACTCATACTTGCACCAGCCCACCTTTTTGCCAATAGTTGCTTATATCTCACCTGAACTTCCTCCTCCCTTAGTTTATACACTTTCACCTCCCTCTTAGTTGTTGTTGCCATTTTCCTCTTTTCCCATCTACCTCTTACTCTAACTGTAGCTACAACTAATTAATGATCCGATATATCAGTTGCCCCTCTATAAACGTGTACATCCTGGAGCCTACCCATCAACCTTTTATCCACCAATACATAATCTAACAAACTACTTTCATTATGTGCTATATCATACCTTGTGTATTTATTTATCCTCTTCTTCATAAAATATTACCTATTACCAAACCTCTTTCTACACATAGCTCAATTAAAGGCTCCCCATTTTCATTTACCCCTGGCACCCCAAATTTACCTACTACTCCCTCCACAACATTTTTACCCACTTTAGCATTGAAATCCCCAACCACCATTACTCTCACACTTGGTTCAAAACTCCCCACGCATTCACTCAACATTTCCCAAAATCTCTCTCTCTCCTCTACACTTCTCTCTTCTCCAGGTGCATATACGCTTACTATAACCCACTTTTCACATCCAACCTTTATTTTACTCCACATAATCCTTGAATTAATACATTTATAGTCCCTCTTTTCCTGCCATAACTTATCCTTCAACATTATTGCTACTCCTTCTTTAGCTCTAACTCTATTTGAAACCCCTGACCTAATCCCATTTATTCCTCTCCACTGAAACTCTCCCACCCCCTTCAGCTTTGTTTCACTTAAAGCCAGGACATCCAGCTTCTTCTCATTCATAACATCCACAATCATCTCTTTCTTATCATTTGCACAACATCCACGCACATTCAGACTTCCCACTTTGACAATTTTCTTCTTATTATTCTTTTTAGTAATTATTACAGGAAAAGGGGTTACTAGCCCATTGTTCCCGGCATTTTAGTTGACTTTTACAACACGCATGGCTTACGGAGGAAAGATTCTTATTCCACTTCCCCATGGATATAAAAGGAAAAGTAATAAGACCAAGAACTATTAAGATAAAATCAAAGAAAACTCAGATGAGTGTGTATAAATAAACATGTACATGTATGTGTAGTGTGACCTAAGTGTAAGTAGAAGTAGCAAGACGTACCTGTAATCTTGCATATTTATGAGACAGACAAAAGACACCAGCAATCCTACCATCATGTAAAACAATTACAGGCTTTCGTTTTACACTCACTTGGCAGGACGGTAGTACCTCCCTGGGTGGTTGCTGTCTATAGAACATATACTGAGGAATATGTACCAAACAAGATGATGATTTTGATAGATTGTAGCTTAGAAGAATTATATGGGATTCACTTATTATTATTATTATTATTATTGTTTATTATTATTATTATTATTATTATTGTTAAAACATATATGATTTAGGTAGTTGTCTTTGTTTACTAGCTAGGCTGCCACGTTTTGTTGCCCAGATATTATTTAAATTTTACATAGTATTTTCACATGTAGAGTTTTAAATTCATGTTACCTTAGGGTAGGTTATTCTCCGAAGATCACAGAAGCTTGCAAGACTATATTGGTGAGTGGAGAGTAACATGATTATGAGAATTAATGAATTCAATGAGGGTTGTGCATCCTTTATCAGAAGGGAGAGTAACCATTGTTTTCTTGGTTGATTTTTGGGAACTGTTTCTCTGATAATCATAGTACAGCTTAAATTAAATGTGAATGGACTGAAAAATCTTTATGATTTTGTAAAGTCGGGTAAGAACTTTTTGAAAACAAAAAAAAATTGTTTAGATAATCTTACAGGTTTAGATTATATTGATATGTATTTAAGGTGCTAAAAGTTGCCCTGTTATTATATCAGTGGTTAGGGAGCTAGTAATTAGATGTTTAATTGTTACTTATGAATTAAAGTGTAGGAAAGAGGGAAGGGGTTATGAATGCTTGGAAGGCCGTTATGCTT
>NW_027200883.1:15000-16066 GCF_038502225.1 Cherax quadricarinatus
AATAGTATATCGTATTATTGTATTTTATATTATATTTTCTTACAGTATAATATACTCTATTTCTTTATTATTATTTCCTTGTTGCTGTTGTAGTTTTCGTGATCCTCTTTCTCTTCTTCGTTGCAACGTGGAAGTATAGAAAGAATTTGGATTTGGTCTTTTCTAAGACATTTCTCATATTTCTAAGACATATCTCATTTTTTTTTTAAGAATTTTGGAAAGTGAGTAAAAACAGTCATTACTTCTAATTTTGAGTGATTGACAGCCACCTTCTCCTAAGTCTGGGACTTCACTTCTCATCTCCTCACTTTCCATGGGATGCGGACGAGGTTTGTGATTGTCCACCCGAAGAAGGTGACGAGCTGACCTACTGGTTAGAAGCAATTTACCAGTCTGATGTTTTCAAACTGTACCTTGCACCTTTCCAAATGTTGGGACCTTGGAACATTAAAAATCTAAAAATTGGACATTTTTACTTCATAAATTATTTCCTTGTAAATGATTGTAATAAGTTAATCGATATGAAAGTTTATGTTGTTTGATCCGAGAAAGGTGACTAGCTCAAAATTTATTGGATGAAGCACTCTTTGTCCAAGAGAAACTTCAGGATATTGTTATCCCAGTCATTCCAAACCATACAGCTGAACAAGCATCCACCACATACGGGAAAGAGGCGACCTTGTCTCATATTCTTGAATTTCGGCATTTACTTGACCATAAATTTAGCTGTATTTCAATTTCTCTGGAAGCTTAATCTTGACAGGATTTAAATTGACAAATTCATTCTTTCGGTCGAATAGATATTGGTAATACCGACTATAGTTGACTGTGGCTTAATCTTTTCTTCACAAACTACGAAGGGAAATACAGGATGGAATAAATCTTCTCCTTCCTACACTGATAAGTTAGTTTTGTAGATAGATGAGCTGGGTCCCCCATCTCTGGAAGGATGTAGGAAAAAATAGCCTGGTCTCAGACCGAGCCGCGGGGGCGTTGACCCCCGAAACCCTCTCCAGATAAATACAATGAAATGAAATTTAAATTATTATGACTTAGTAGATGTAAC
>NW_027200884.1:0-16054 GCF_038502225.1 Cherax quadricarinatus
AACCCTGGAGGGTTAGCCACCCAGGATAACCCAAGAAAGTCAGTGCGTCATCGAGGACTAACTTATTTCCACTGGGGTCCTCAATCTTGTCCCCTAGGATGTAACCCACACCAGGCAACTAACAACCAGGTACGTATTTGCTGCTAAGTAAACAGGACAATAGGTGTAAGGAAGCGTGTCGAAATGTTTCCACCCGCCGGGAATCGAACCCGGGCCCAACGTGTGTGAAGCGGTTTCAGATAGCAAATATAAAACTGAACCTTGTATTCCATCCCTATGAAACAGGCACACAGTAAATATTACGTTTATTCCCAGGTTAAGTTAGGTAAGTTAGGTAAATTGTTCCAAGACTCGAGAAAGATCTCACTTCGTCTGCATGATGAGCCATCGGTCCACTAGGTGACACTGATTGGCAGAGAGAACTAGCTGACGGCAATAATATTGACAGAAATATGTCAAAACTTTTTTACATCAAACCCAAAATCTCTATAACAGGTATTATTATTATTATTATTAAAGATTAGCCGGTATTCTCCCGGCCCGGGCCTTTTCCAAGTGGTGGCCCGGCCTTGGCTCCCTCTTTAGGGAGTGTCTGAGACCTAAGTCTCCCATGGGAGGAGGCACAAGTACCTCCTCATCTTTGGGACCAACTGTCCCCAGGCCTAGCCACAAGCTAGGCCTCTCTGGTCTGCCATCCCCGCCCCAAGGGGGCTAATGGGAATGACAGTCTTATGAGCTAAAGGCTCGGGCTCAGGCACCTACCCTACCCTAGAAGGGTTAGGCATGGTGTCGATCAAGGTGTAAGGAAACGTGTCGAAATGTTTCCACCCGCCGGGAATCGAACCCGGGCCCTCCGTGTGTGAAGCGGGAGCTTTAGCCACCAGGCCACCGGGCCCCTGAGCCTGAGCCTTTAGCTCATAAGACTGTCATTCCCATTTGCCCCCTTGGGGCAGGGATGGCAGACCAGAGAGGCCTAGCTTGTGGCTAGGCCTGGGGACAGTTGGTCCCAGAGATGAGCCAAGGCCGGGCCACCACTTGCAAAAGGCCGGGGCTGGGAGAATACCGGCGAATCTTTAATAATAAATAATAAATAATGTTTAACTAATCTGTTGAGTCCTCAACCTTCACGTCCATACTCAAGACAGCAAGGGTTACCCCGATCCTCAAAGGAGGTTTAAGATAGGTTATTTTGCAGAGTTCAGTGGCATATTTTATCTCCTCGGGGTGAGACATTAGGTCATTTGAGAGACATTTGAGTTCCTCAGAGTAGGTATCTGAGCATCCCCAAGGATCCAACCTACAACAGTTGACTAAGATCCAGGTACACTTTTACTGTAGGTGAGCAGAGGCAACATGTGTAAGGATTCCTACAAATACATGTACAAGGTATACATGCCTAGCTGACATCAATGACATACTACTATACAGAAAGCCACTTGTTATGAAGAGCATTTTGGGGAAATTAGGTTAGTTTTGTCCCAGAATGTGACCCAAGCCAGTTGACTAACTACCAGGTACCCATTTTACTGATGGTGAGCATTAATAACCAGTATAAACCTGCCAAATGTTTCTACTCTCGCTGAAAATCAAACCCAGACCCTCGCGGTGTAAAGCAAGAGCTTCAGCTGCCTGGCGATGGAACGCCATCCTCGATGATGCACTGGCATTATAATAACAATAAAAATTATATTTTCACAAGTACATGATACAACTCATACACTTCAAGCTGACATCACTGACATGCTATATAGTAAACCTCCAGGTTATGCAAATCTTTATGGGCAATTAGGTTAATCTTGTACCCTAGGATGCGACCCACACAAGTTGGCTAATACCCAGGTATCTACTTGCAGCTATTTGAACAGGGACAGCAGGTGTAAGAAAAGATGCCCAATGTTTCCACCCACATCGAGGATTGAACCATGGACACTCAATGTTTGAGCTGAATACGATACCAACCGAGCTACAGTAAACCGTGGATAACCCTCTGGGCTAAAATTCCGAATAAATCTTATCTTCAATGTATCATTAAGAGAAATTCCTCGAAGCTAAAGCGTTGTGTACTTAATATTGGAGGTTCTATAGCGCCTGGTGGAAATGGGAAGCAATTAGGCTCTACCTAAGGAAGAAAAAGATAGATCCATATACTTACATCAAAAGCCCTTCACCGGCATCAAGGAAACTCCTTGAAGAACATTACAACATAGAGATTTTTTGTAGTATGAAACCTAGCTTCATACTTGGTTAAGACCCGTAAACACTGTGTTGTTTTCTGCTGAATAACACCACAAACACCAGTAATGGAGGGTGCATTGATGCTGGAGACACCTTGATCCTCCCCATCCCCCGCGAAAAAAAAATTGGTGCTGCCATCCCGCTGGAGGAATGCATATCTTATTCCTAAAGTGCTGCATAACCTCTTTAGGGTTGTTATTTCACAATGAGTTTAAACCACTTATTAAGTTAGAAATTATTCTCCCAATAAGCAAACATTGGGATATATATTCAAGACAATAAGTAAACAATGGGATATATTTTCTATGAAGACAAAGAAAACAAACCTATAACAAATTCAAAATGTGTATATTAAGGGGATAGCGCGAACGCAGTCCCCTGCTAACAAAAATTTCGCACTCGAGTTAACCACATTTGGGTTAATCGCAGGGGTCAGCACCACCGGAGTGCAATGGTGAGCCTCGCCCTGGGAAAACCGCCTTCGTGATCACGGTATCTCCTGTGCCAGGTAAGTATGATCTTCAGGCCTCCACTGCTTTCCCTACCGCGGATGACTGCTCACAGCTTTACTACAAAGTCCTATTTATGTAAGAATTTTGAAAGTGCTGATCGAAAATATTTGTTCTTCAACAAAGTGTTTTGCGTAGAATAATGCATATTTATTGCAATTTATTAAAAATTTCTTACTCTCACTACTCACCCTTTATATCCACAAACCCTTTCTCAACAAGCAGATGAGTTCGACTATACAGCCCACTGTGTGAGCCGAACCTTATCAGTAGAGGTTCCTACTATACTACAGGGACACCAAAAGAAAGTTGTTTGATTTTTTTCGGCTTTCCTAGCTAACATACGTTACTATGTATGACAATTCGTTTAACTCTACCTCTAAATAAATAAACTTTCATTTCTCTCTCCTTGTCCACCACTCAATAAAGCTGATGGAGGTCTTCCTCTACTTTACCGTTTCACTACATAATAAATAAATAATTATCATGTAGTAATATGAGTTTAGGCTTCTACCAACTCAAAAATATTTTTTTTAATGTGAAATGTGTGAAACTATTTAAATTAAGTGACTTTTACCTATTTACATTCGATGGAATTTAATATAAGATTAAATTTCATTCGGATTTTTAACCCTGGAGGGTTAGCCACCCAGGATAACCCAAGAAAGTCAGTGCGTCATCGAGGACTAACTTATTTCCACTGGGGTCCTCAATCTTGTCCCCTAGGATGTAACCCACACCAGGCAACTAACAACCAGGTACGTATTTGCTGCTAAGTAAACAGGACAATAGGTGTAAGGAAGCGTGTCGAAATGTTTCCACCCGCCGGGAATCGAACCCGGGCCCAACGTGTGTGAAGCGGTTTCAGATAGCAAATATAAAACTGAACCTTGTATTCCATCCCTATGAAACAGGCACACAGTAAATATTACGTTTATTCCCAGGTTAAGTTAGGTAAGTTAGGTAAATTGTTCCAAGACTCGAGAAAGATCTCACTTCGTCTGCATGATGAGCCATCGGTCCACTAGGTGACACTGATTGGCAGAGAGAACTAGCTGACGGCAATAATATTGACAGAAATATGTCAAAACTTTTTTACATCAAACCCAAAATCTCTATAACAGGTATTGTCCAATCAAGACGAAGCAGATATTATTATTATTATTAAAGATTCGCCGGTATTCTCCCGGCCCGGGCCTTTTCCAAGTGGTGGCCCGGCCTTGGCTCCCTCTTTAGGGAGTGTCTGAGACCTAAGTCTCCCATGGGAGGAGGCACAAGTACCTCCTCATCTTTGGGACCAACTGTCCCCAGGCCTAGCCACAAGCTAGGCCTCTCTGGTCTGCCATCCCCGCCCCAAGGGGGCAAATGGGAATGACAGTCTTATGAGCTAAAGGCTCGGGCTCAGGCACCTACCCTACCCTAGAAGGGTTAGGCATGGTGTCGATCAATGACCAGAGCTTTGGTAAGATGGGTAAGGAAGAAGGATGGGTAAGGATGGAAATATTGGAAAAGGGTGGGAGGGGGGGGAGAGGTAGGATATAAAAGGTAAGTGGCCCAACCACTTTGGTGCAATTTAAAAAGTGTATGTGAATTGATAAGATATTCTTTAAGAGGTATAATACTAACCCATCAGAGTCACATAGATATAATAGGTATATAAGTACATGACTCTGAATTGGTAGTAATTATACAAGTTGCAATTGCTTTTTTTTTTTTTTTTTTCTTTTTTTTTTTTTTTTTTTTTTTTTTTTTTTTTTTTTTTTTTTCGCGATTGCACAACGGATATTTATACGACAAGAAAGGCAATAATTTTCTGGCCAGTTTATAAGTTCGTGACAATAGCTTCTTAATGGTGGTGTCCAACAATAGTCAATAGCATAATTTTACATTAGAAAGTTATTTAAGATGTCTCCCTAATTGGGGGCGATGATTTTCTCAGTATACATAGAAGGGTTCTGGTGGTATCCAATCTTCTTCATCAGGTAAGTTGCTCAAAATCATGGGTCGAGGGTAATCATCTTTATGAATAAAACGACGAACCCTCTGTGGGAGAGTCATTCTTTGAGTCCTGTGAGGCGGAGTATTGATGGTGTAATCGGTGGTATTTATCACTTGTATAGGATGTTCTCTATCTGGCATGTATAGTTCTTGCATTGTATAAAGTTGTTTCTTTTTTAGGGTGTCAAGGCGTACATTTATGGCAGTAATATCTTGTTGTGTGTGTAAATCTGCCATTTTAACTCTGTCTCTCCTCCTGGTATCGGTAATAAAGCGAAGAGCTCTATTCTGGACCCTTTGTAACCGTAGCATGTTGGTCTTTGTTGTTAATGACATTGGGACACAAGGGTATTCGAGTATAGGTCTTATTATCATTTTATACAGATGTTTTTTGACATGTTGAGGGGCTTGATTGAATCGAAAGAGTCTGCTAAGACCGGCTTTGGCTGTGTTGATCTTTTTAGTTACATGAGATGTTGAGTGGAGCAGCCTGTCTATTTCATATCCCAAGATCTTGTTAGGGTTTCTAATGGCTACAGGTGTACCTCTGATGGAGATACCCCCTTTATCTTCGATGGTTGATGCAAAACATCCTATCGTGCTAACAAGGACCTTGTCAGGATTAGTCGTAATTCTCCATTTCTTCTCCCAATTAGATGTTCGACGAAGTTCAATATTCATTTTTTCTATGACTCTCTCATACTTGTATTTTCCTGTTACTGGAGTTGATGAGACGACATGAATAACATCATCTGCAAACTGTGTCACAATTGTGTCATTAAACTCTGGTTGAGGAAGGTCATTCACATAAATGTTAAACAGAAGTGGACTGAGACAAGAACCTTGTGGGACACCAGCCGTCGGTATAAAAGGTTCTGTCGACTTGCCATGAAAGGTGGGAATGATTTTTCTTTGAGTTAAGAAATTATAAATTACTCTGAGAAAAGTCCAGTTATGGTCTGGTAGGTCAATGAGTTTGTATATAAGGCCATCATGCCATAAGCTATCAAAAGCTTTATGAACATCTCTGGTGGCAATTAAGGCAAGATTGCCCTGCTGTTTTAGACTTGCTACAGTGTCAAAAATAACATTTATTGCATGATTGGTACCTCTATGTGTTCTAAAGCCAAATTGTTTTTCAGTAAACAAGTGATTAAACTCCATATAGTAATTCAATCTGTTGGAAATGACTTTCTCAAGAACTTTTCCAGTGACTTCAAGTAAAGATATAGGTCTATAGTTCCCAGGTTGGTGGATGTCTTTATTGGGCTTAGCAAGAAAGATCATCCTAGCAGTCTTAAAAACAACTGGAAAATGTCCTGAGGCCAAGATGGCATTAAAGATATTTACCAAGGACTGTTTGCAATTTCTAGGTAGGTACTTTATTTGTTTCATTGTTATTCCAGAGAGGCCAGGGGCTCTATTTCTCATTCTTCCAATAACCTGACTTATCTCTAGTAATGTAATAGGTCTAGTAAGCGGGTGGGTATCTTCAAGAGTTGAAGTATCGATGGTAGGTAGTGGTTGTAGATCATCCAAGTTCTCATCTCTCCATTCATTTACTAACTGATAATGATTATTATTAAATTGACGACTGTTATTGTGAGAGAGAATTTTCTCCCATACATCACCCATCAAATTAGCCTGGTCCTGTGGATCGTCAAGTTTAATTTCAACATCTTCATCATCCTCATCAGTGAAGGTATGAACTAGGTAGTTAGGAACCTTGTGCTTTGCCCCTAAAAGTTGTCGGATCTTACTCCAAAATTTTGCTGGTTCACGTTTATATTGATTAGCTTGAAGAACTAGAAATTTCCATATGTCTCGTTTGTGTTGACTAATCATGTTAATTAATTCGTGCCTTAATCGGTGCAGTGTAGCTGCTGGTGGTTGTCGCGTTTGAAGATGCCTTCGACATTCTGCTTGATAATTTCTTAAAGTGTCTCTAATTTCTCTAGTAGGTTTATATTGTTGGTATATCTTTGTGGAAGCTAATTGGCAAGTTGCATTGGTAGCTTCAATTATTCGATTGTGCAGGGACCTGATTGCATCATCAATTGCACTGGAAGGTAGATTTTCCAAAGACACAATTTCATCCTCACCCAGATATGCCCTGAAGGGGTCAAATCCTAGGGTGTTAAGATTGGGTTTAGGAGTTACAGGTATTCTAAATGGAGAAGTTTGTAGTTGTATTATAACAGGGATATGGTCAGATCCTACATTTCCACCAGGAGATATACGACAGTGAAAGATGTCACAGTCTCTGTTTGTCAGTACAATATCTGGTGTTCCTGGATGAGGTCCAATGTACGATTTGAAGAATGGGCCTTGAAATGACAAGTTTCTAGCTGTCATGATATTAAAGAGTTGTTTTCCTTTTAAGTCACCCAGTGGAATACCAGCTCCACAGTTGAAGAGGGCAGGGTGATGAGCATTAAAATCTCCAGCTAGAATTGTTGGAATATTTCTGCTTAATATCCTATGTAGAGGAATTGACTCTATATATGGCTGTCTCGGGGGAAAATATCCAGTTCCTATCACTAGTTGTCCATGCGACGTTGTTAGTTCTATTGCAAGAATGTTATCTTCATCCACATGAATATTTTTAAATGTATATCCTAATTTAACCAAGATGGCTACACCACTAAAGGGTCCTCTCGATTTCTCCACAGTACAGTATCCACGTAATTTAATATGTTGATCAACTCTTGCAGCTGTCTCGTTCAAAAGTATAACATCGGGATTGTAGTTATGTAGTTCAACCTCAAGAAGGTAACGGTTATTAAAGAAATGTTGAACATTAAGTTGGAAAATTGTAATCCCCATTATTTCTTATTCTTCGCTCGTACACTGCGTTCTGAACGCCTGCAAGTAATGTCATGTGTTGTATCTACACTATCCCTGCTGGACTCGTCAAGGGGAGGAGGGAACTTTTGCGTGGATGCTTGTGTATTAAAAATGCCATCATCTTCACTAGAGGCAGTAATATTAACAGACTCATTAGAATCGTTAGAATCGTTAGAGTCGTTAGAGTCATCATCATAAAACTGAGGTATGCTATTCTCAGTTTCAGGAAGCAGAGGCTCGTGAGAGTTAATGGGAGACTGTGTAGGCTCCAAGGGAATATTAGATAGGCAAGGTGAGTTACCTTGGGAAAGTTCCTGTTCAACAGGATCAGCTACAATAGCGGGAGAGTAGGCACCACTTTCTGGGGCATTGTTATGTTCAGGTGTTGACTTATCGGGTTGAGAGGAGTTGACAACCTGGGTTTGCGAGGAGGGCGATCCCTGGGCCAGGGATGACTTAGGCTTATTTTTAGATGTAGAGTATGGTACATACTTCTTGTTATGAGAAGGCTGGGTCATAATGGCCTTCACATTTTCAGGGATAATGATGGGAGTGATCCCATTAGCCATTAACAGATCATTTAAAACACGAGAGCAGAGTTGAATATCACCACCTGCTGTGTCTTTGGCCACCAAGTACATTAGTTGTGCTCTCATTATATCCCCGTCTGTGGATACCTGAGACACATGAGATGCGACTGAACCTTGTTGTTGTGTCTGTTGTAAGTGAGGGTTAGATTGGGGCGCTCCAAGAGGGGCAGAATTCCAAACATTGGAACCATTGGTAGAGACCTGAGGAGTCCCACTTGATCCAGGCAGAGCTGGGAAGGAAGTTTGGGACATGGTTGGCGGTGCCTGGGGAGTGGTCTTCTTAGAAGTGGATAGTTTCTTGGCGTCAAGAATTTTCTGCATTTCCTTTTTTCTTTCAGGACAAATAGCAGAAACAGCATGATGTTTTCCATTACAGAGGACACATTTAGGTGAATTTTTATTGGTACAATCACGATAGGAATGTTGGCCAGAGCAAATGCTACAAATTTGCCCTTGTGTACTGCATTTGTTGTTGTTATGACCAAAGGCATAACACTTGAAACATTGTGTCACACTGACAAAGCGTTCCATAGAAATTTGGTCAGATGTACATCTGGTACTGAAACATTTGAAGCCATTTTGACACACAAGTTTGGCCTCCTCAGGTGTCTCGAGTATTAATTTTAAAGTTACCTTATTGTTGTTGGGATTCGAGAATTTATGTGCTTCTACAGCCCTAAGGTCAGAATTCTCGGTATTAATGTTATCAACAATTTCATTAACAGTGCTGTGTTTCATAAAACTGTTGATTCTGGCCACAAACACAGTCCTCTGAGCTTGATAGCTGTCAGGTGCAACTGGGATAACACCAGAAGTCTTCAGTTTATCCAAGACATCATGCTTTAGGAGTTGAAGTAACTCTTCTTCCGAAGAGAGGAGAAGTACTGCTCCAGCGTGGGTTTGAAAAACATCCACTGGAGCAACAGTTGAGTTAGAGCAAATACAATTGAGAATGTCTTTCATGGACATTTGATTTCCATCAATGCGTAATCTTACACGAATCCTCGCCATGATGCCTAGGAAGGAGCATCTGGCAGAGGAGTTGCTTAACAAAAAGGTATCTTTCCTTAATGTTAGCCTAACATCCTATTTCAGCTGACTTATGAAGGTCAGCTCCTAAGATAGCCTACCCTCGAGTAGTGAGGGGAAAGGGCCCAAGGCAAAGATCGGCTGGATTTTAAAAAACCACACGGGCTACCAGATGGTCAAAATGCCTTGTGTTAACTCGCCAAAGCGAAGTTGCCGAAAAATAAGAAGATAGGACAGTCAGAAGGATAGCAATGTATGTAGTGTGTTAAGTGTGTGGGCCAGTGTTGATGTATGGGTGGGGGGAGGATGGGGAAGGATGGGGGGATGGGGATGAGAGGGGTGAACAAGCAAGCAAGTCACCGCCTTACCCTCTTGATGGGATGGGGCTCGAAGTGACTGCAAGCAAGTCTCCTCTCAGCTCTGGTGAAGAACTACTCAGGATAACCCAAGTAAATTCTCGAGCAACAGTGTTCAGAGTTGCTCAGCTGAAGAGCGGGAACGACGACGTCTTCTCTCCACGGTGGCTGGGCTGCTCGCTAGGCCTGGGATAAGATAAGATAAGATAAGATTTCGTTCGGATTTTTAACCCCGGAGGATTAGCCACCCAGGATAACCCAAGAAAGTCAGTGCGTCATCGAGGACTGTCTAACTTATTTCCATTGGGGTCCTTAATCTTGTCCCCCAGGATGCGACCCACACCAGTCGACTAACACCCAGGTACCTATTTGCTGCTAGGTGAACAGGACAACAGGTGTAAGGAAACGTGTCGAAATGTTTCCACCCGCCGGGAATCGAACCCGGGCCCTCTGTGTGTGAAGCGGGAGCTTTAGCCACCAGGCCACCGGGCCTGGGGACAGTTGATCCCACAGATGAGGGGGTACTTGTACCTCCTCCCATGGGAGACTTAGGTTTCAAGACACTCCCCAGATAGGGAGCCAAGGCCGGGTCACCAGTACTTGGAAAAGACCCGGGCCGGGAGAATACCGGTGAATAAAAAAAAAATTCTGTTGAAGTCTAGTTTTTTCATTAAATCATTGAAAAACAAAGCAGATTTAAATAACTTGCCACCATTCATAAGTAAAAAAGCAGTCAAGTTCTGTCACCCATTGTTGCAACAATGTTTAACACATCGACACCATGCCTAACCCTTCTAGGGTAGGGTAGGTGCCTGAAACCGAGCCTTTAGCTCATAGGACTGTCATTCCCATTTGCTCCCTTGGGGCGGGGATGGCAGACCAGAGAGGCCTAGCTTGTGGCTAGGCCTAGGGACAGTTGGTCCCAAAGATGAGGAGGCACTTGTGCCTCCTCCCATGGAAGACTTAGGTCTCGGACACTCCCTAAAGAGGGAGCCAAGGCCAGGCCACCACTTGGAAAAGGCCCGGGCCGGGAGAATACCGGCTAACCTTTAATAATAATAATAATAATAATAATGTTTAACACATCAACACCATGCCTAACCCTTCTAGGGTAGGGTAGGTGCCTGAGCCTGAGCCTTTAGCTCATAAGACTGTCATTCCCATTTGCCCCCTTGGGGCAGGGATGGCAGACCAGAGAGGCCTAGCTTGTGGCTAGGCCTGGGGACAGTTGGTCCCAGAGATGAGCCAAGGCCGGGCCACCACTTGCAAAAGGCCGGGGCTGGGAGAATACCGGCGAATCTTTAATAATAAATAATAAATAATGTTTAACTAATCTGTTGAGTCCTCAACCTTCACGTCCATACTCAAGACAGCAAGGGTTACCCCGATCCTCAAAGGAGGTTTAAGATAGGTTATTTTGCAGAGTTCAGTGGCATATTTTATCTCCTCGGGGTGAGACATTAGGTCATTTGAGAGACATTTGAGTTCCTCAGAGTAGGTATCTGAGCATCCCCAAGGATCCAACCTACAACAGTTGACTAAGATCCAGGTACACTTTTACTGTAGGTGAGCAGAGGCAACATGTGTAAGGATTCCTACAAATACATGTACAAGGTATACATGCCTAGCTGACATCAATGACATACTACTATACAGAAAGCCACTTGTTATGAAGAGCATTTTGGGGAAATTAGGTTAGTTTTGTCCCAGAATGTGACCCAAGCCAGTTGACTAACTACCAGGTACCCATTTTACTGATGGTGAGCATTAATAACCAGTATAAACCTGCCAAATGTTTCTACTCTCGCTGAAAATCAAACCCAGACCCTCGCGGTGTAAAGCAAGAGCTTCAGCTGCCTGGCGATGGAACGCCATCCTCGATGATGCACTGGCATTATAATAACAATAAAAATTATATTTTCACAAGTACATGATACAACTCATACACTTCAAGCTGACATCACTGACATGCTATATAGTAAACCTCCAGGTTATGCAAATCTTTATGGGCAATTAGGTTAATCTTGTACCCTAGGATGCGACCCACACAAGTTGGCTAATACCCAGGTATCTACTTGCAGCTATTTGAACAGGGACAGCAGGTGTAAGAAAAGATGCCCAATGTTTCCACCCACATCGAGGATTGAACCATGGACACTCAATGTTTGAGCTGAATACGATACCAACCGAGCTACAGTAAACCGTGGATAACCCTCTGGGCTAAAATTCCGAATAAATCTTATCTTCAATGTATCATTAAGAGAAATTCCTCGAAGCTAAAGCGTTGTGTACTTAATATTGGAGGTTCTATAGCGCCTGGTGGAAATGGGAAGCAATTAGGCTCTACCTAAGGAAGAAAAAGATAGATCCATATACTTACATCAAAAGCCCTTCACCGGCATCAAGGAAACTCCTTGAAGAACATTACAACATAGAGATTTTTTGTAGTATGAAACCTAGCTTCATACTTGGTTAAGACCCGTAAACACTGTGTTGTTTTCTGCTGAATATACCACAAACACCAGTAATGGAGGGTGCATTGATGCTGGAGACACCTTGATCCTCCCCATCCCCCGCGAAAAAAAAATTGGTGCTGCCATCCCGCTGGAGGAATGCATATCTTATTCCTAAAGTGCTGCATAACCTCTTTAGGGTTGTTATTTCACAATGAGTTTAAACCACTTATTAAGTTAGAAATTATTCTCCCAATAAGCAAACATTGGGATATATATTCAAGACAATAAGTAAACAATGGGATATATTTTCTATGAAGACAAAGAAAACAAACCTATAACAAATTCAAAATGTGTATATTAAGGGGATAGCGCGAACGCAGTCCCCTGCTAACAAAAATTTCGCACTCGAGTTAACCACATTTGGGTTAATCGCAGGGGTCAGCACCACCGGAGTGCAATGGTGAGCCTCGCCCTGGGAAAACCGCCTTCGTGATCACGGTATCTCCTGTGCCAGGTAAGTATGATCTTCAGGCCTCCACTGCTTTCCCTACCGCGGATGACTGCTCACAGCTTTACTACAAAGTCCTATTTATGTAAGAATTTTGAAAGTGCTGATCGAAAATATTTGTTCTTCAACAAAGTGTTTTGCGTAGAATAATGCATATTTATTGCAATTTATTAAAAATTTCTTACTCTCACTACTCACCCTTTATATCCACAAACCCTTTCTCAACAAGCAGATGAGTTCGACTATACAGCCCACTGTGTGAGCCGAACCTTATCAGTAGAGGTTCCTACTATACTACAGGGACACCAAAAGAAAGTTGTTTGATTTTTTTCGGCTTTCCTAGCTAACATACGTTACTATGTATGACAATTCGTTTAACTCTACCTCTAAATAAATAAACTTTCATTTCTCTCTCCTTGTCCACCACTCAATAAAGCTGATGGAGGTCTTCCTCTACTTTACCGTTTCACTACATAATAAATAAATAATTATTTAAGTTAGGTAGAATTGTTCCAGACTCGAGAAAGATCTCAACTTCCCGTTCTGCATGGGATGAGCCATCGGGTCCACTAGGTGACACCTGATTGGCAGAGGAAACTGGCTGGCGGCAATAATATTGACCAGAAATATGTCAAAACTTTTTTACATCAAACCCAAAATCTCTATAACAGGTATTGTCCAATCAAGACCAGAAGCAGATCATTATTATTATTATTAAGATTCAACCCAGTATTCTCGGCCCGGGCCTTTTCCGTGGTGGCCCGGCCTTTGGCTCCCTCTTTGAGTGTCCCTTGAGGGGACCCTAAGGGGTCTCCCATGGGAGGAAGGCACAAGTACCTCCTCATCCTTTGGGATTACTGTCCACGGAAGGCTAGCCACAAGCTTGAGCCTCTGGCAATCTACCATCCGCCCCAAGGGCCAAATGGGAATGACAGGGTCTTATTGAGCTAAAGGCTCGGGCTCTTGAGGCACCTACCCTACCACCCTAGAAGGGTTAGGCATGGTGTCGATCAAGCGAATCACAACCCAGACTACGGCCCATTAGCTAACAAATAGCCATCCTTTAATCCCGGTGATAAAACACCAGCAGGAAAATTATTCAGTTTGACGCGTTAAGGTAAAGACAGCTGAGCCATTGGAACGACAATATACCCTCACAAAGGGCCTAATAACGGAAAATCCAGGCCATGCCATTGAAAATAAATTTATTGACATGATATGATTAAGGAGGACCTACCCAAGGGAACCTCTTCCAAATTTTTGGGCTTTAGAAAACTGTCCTGGAAAGAGAGAGGATAAACTTAACTAAATCAATCTCCATAAAGCCTAATAATAATAAGGCCAACAAACTCAATGTCTTCTCTTCTAACTAGGATCAACAGCTAGCAAGCAAAATTCTAAGCTCTAATATCCAGCCAAAAAAGACTACCTCCAGTAAGCAACTACTCCTCTATATCTAGGTACCAATTAATTCTATTGTAGGGCTGAGCCACAGGTTCCGATTCCCAGCCAGAGTACAAACAATTGGATGTGTTTCTACCTGTCTATGGTTCCCCCATCAGTATGGGTACCTGGGTGTTAGTCGATTGGTGTAGGTTGCCCATCTGGGACACCCCCTTGGGGACCTAATTTGCGGGATATGCGGAGGCATAACAGGGACACTCCTATGTAGTAGCCTGTCATTGTTATCAAGGCCTGGGACTGTATACCTGTGTATTGGTACTTGTAGTAAAATAGGATATTATATTATTATTATTACCATCCTGGGCAGCTCATAAGACTTGGCCATCCCAAGATCCCTTTGGGGTGGGGCAGATGGCAGACCAGAGAGGCCTAAGGCATCTCCTTCGAGCCCTGTGGGGGCCAGGGACCTGTATGGCTTGAGCCTGGGATAGATAAGATAAGATAAAGATTTCGTTCCGGATTTTTTAACCCCGGAGGATTAGGGCCACAGGATAACCCAAGAAAGGGTCAGTCGTCAATCGAGGACCTGGTCTAACCCATTCCATTGGGGTCCTTAATCTTGTCCCAGGAATGCGACCCACCAAGTCGACTAACACCCAAGGTACCTAATTTGCTAGGTGAACAGGACAACAGGTGTAAGGAAACGTGTCCGAAATGTCCACCCGCCGGGAATTCAGACCCGGGCCCTCCTGTGTGTGAAGCAAGGGCCTTTGTACCAGGCCACCGGGCCTGGGGACAGTTGATCCCACAGATGAGAATTAACTTGTACCTCCTCATGAACACCAAGGGTTTCCAAGACCTCCCCAGATAGGGAGCCAAGGCCGGGTCACGGAGGTACTTTGGAAAGGCCAAGGCCGGGAATACCGGTGGAATTATTCTGTTTTATCCTAGGGTTTTCATTATTCAATTGAAAACAAAGCAGGCAGATTCGATAACTTGCCACCATTCCATAAGTAAAAAAGCAGTCAAGTTCTGGTCACCCATTATGCAACAATGTTTTAACACATTCGACACCATGGCCTAACCCTTCTAGGGTAGGGTAGGTGCCTGAAACCAGGTAACTTTAGCTCATAGGACTATCATTCCCATTTGCTCCTTGGGGCCAGGGATGTGAACCAGAGAAGGCCCAACTTGTGGCTAGGCCACAAGGGATGATTGGTCCCAAAGATGAGAGGAGGCACTTGTGCCTCCTCATGAAAGACCCCTTAAGGTCCGGACCCACTCCCTAAAGGGCCAAGGCCAGGCCACCACCACTTGGAAAGGCCGGGCCAGGAGAGATACCAGCTAACCTTTAATAATAATAATAATAATATGTTTAACACATTCAACACCATGCCTAACCCTTCCTAGGGTAGGGTAGGTGGCCTGAGCCTGAGCCTTTTTTTGGCTCATGAGACTGGGTCATTCATGCCCCAGCAGAGGCAGGATGCAGGACAGAGAAGGCCCTGGCTTGTGGCTGGGCCTGGGGACAGTTAGTCCCAGGATGAGGCCAAGGCCGGGCCACCACTTGCAAAGGCGGGGCCTGGGAGAATACCGGCGGATGTTTAATAATAAATAATAGAAATAAATGTAGCTAATCTGCTGAGTCCTCAACCTTCAACGGTCCATACTCAAGACGGCAAGGGTTGCACGATCCTCCAAAGGAGGTTTAAGATGGGTTATGCAGAGTTCAGTGGCATATTTTATCTCCTCGAGGTGAGACAATTAGAGTCATTGAGAACATGAGTTCCTCCAGAGTAGGTATCTGAGCATCCCCAAGGATCCAACCTTACAACAGTTGACTAAGATCAAGGTACACTTTTACTGGGGTAGGTTGAGCAGAGGCAGCATGGTTAAGGATTCCTACAAATACATGTACCAAGGTATACAATGCCTAGCTGACCCATCCAATTGACACTAACTATACAGAGCCACTTGGTGAAGAGCCCATTTTGGGAAATTAGGTTTTTAGTTTTGTCCCAGAATGTGACCCCAGCCAGTTGGACTAACTTTGGGTACCCCATTTTACTTGAATGGTGAAGCCATTATGTAGTTATAAACCTGCCAAATGTTTCTACTCTCG
>NW_027200885.1:0-16041 GCF_038502225.1 Cherax quadricarinatus
TGGTGGTGGAGGGGTTGGCTGGTGGGAGGTGGTGGTGGAGGGGTTGGCTGGTGGGAGGTGGTGGGACTTCAAGGCTCCTGCTACCTGCCAACCTTCATCATCCAGTATATCTGGGGTTGGGATAAGTGTTTCTTGACTCATTATTATGTCACTGCCCCGGCTGGTTTCACTTGCTTCGTTGTTCCAAGAGCCCAGGGAGCTCAGGGAGTCCAGGGAGCTTAGGGAGTCCAGGGAGCTCAGGGAGTCCAGGAAGTCCAGGGAGTGGTCTCGCAACTTCTTCGCCAGAACTGCTCCCCACATTTCCAGATGTGAGTCTTCGGCTGAGTCCTTGGTACATCGTGACCTCTTCCCTTCAGAAGAAGCCAAGTGCCTCCGTGTACCTGTCTCTTGTATTTGTGACTATGCCCTTGAATGTTTGTATGTGTGTCGGTGGCTGCTAAAAGGTCCAGGAGCTGTACCTAACCTAGATGTCATGTTTCCCCCTCTGCGTCATTATTAGAACTCAAAAAGCTAGTCTTGGCGAGACGTTTTCTGTAATAAATGCCCTGAACCACAAAGAATAAGTGTCTAGTTCCACACACGTTGTCAATAAATAATCTCGCTACTCTCAAATTATGTTCATGTTTACATGTCATATTTTATACCATTTCCCCAGAACACTTCAGTGCTAACTTGTGTTATTAACTTTGTTATTAACTTCACTGTTATTGACTTCAGTACAATTATTTGAAAATGAGTTGGGCAAATATTTTTACTATTCGGTTTGAGTTAGAGAAAGATCTGCCTAGTATGGGCCAGTAGGCCTGCTGCAGTGTTCCTCCTGTCTTTATGTTCTCAGTGTTATTAACTCGTCAGTGTTATTAATCATTCAATATTAATCCTATGGGACTCTTCATCCTCCGGGAAGGGGAGAGGATGATTCTCCGTCTTTTCTCTTAGTCTAATCTCTACGGAACCTAAGTTGTCAGATCAAGCACTGTAACGCTGCTTGGAGAAGCCCCATGAAACGAGAGATTAATCTCTCTGCATTCCTTCTCCACAAAACCATCCACTTGCGCCACTATCCTTAACTCACGTGCAACAGCATCAACGCAAACATAGAGGTACAAACGGCGAAGTGTAGACAATGGCGTTGCAAGAGGAACGAGCAGACACAGGCACCTCAACAATGAGGTGTAAACAAAGCGTACAATGGTGCGCCTGTCCAGCACTTGACTCATGTCAGAGGCTGTTGCTCTGTGTTTACTGCGGACCAGTGATATTCCAGCCTACTCCAAACTAGTGATATTCCAGCCTACTCCAAACTAGTGATATTCCAGCCTACTCCAAACCACTGATATTCCAGCCTACTCCAGACCAGTGATATTCCAGCCTTCTCCAGACCAGTGATATTCCAGCCTTTTCCAGACCAGTGATATTCCAGCCTATGTTCACACTGTGATATTGAAGACCCCTATGACTGACCCCTGGGGGACGAGCTAGGTGATGAGGAATGTGCTGGGTGCTGGGGGACGAGCTAGGTGCTGGGGATGAGCTAGATGTTGGGAGATGTACTGGGGATGAGCTAGGTGCTGAGGGATGAGCTAGGTACTGGGTATTGTGCTGGGTGCTGAGGGATGAGCTAGGTACTGGGTATTGTGCTAGGTGCTGAGGGATGAGCTAGGTACTGGGTATTGTGCTGGGTGCTGAGGGGTGAGCTGGGCGTTTATTTGCAGAATTTTTATAGTATTATTATCATAGTTATTATTATTGTCATTATTATTGTTAGTTATTATCATTATTATCCTGGCCATTAGCAGTAACATACTCAACACAATGGTGACACCATCACTCGCCTGGTCGCCGCACCCGTCACTCTCCACACCACAAAAAAAAAAAACTCTGGAAATTTAGAGGCTGATACTGTGAGAGCCGCGGGTTGGTCACGCTCCCTGCTGACATTTTTATTCTCTCGTCGATATGGATTTCGTGGTAGCTTGGAAAAGGTGGAGAGCTCAGTGTCATGTCAATAGGTCAGGTCTCCCGTGACAGCCGATTGGAAATTTCCACTCGTGATCGACTGTCATGTTCCAGGAAGAGGGAGAGAGGGAGAGTCTCTCGTAGTTGGGTTGGTAGCGCCCTCAGCTCACACACTGAGGTCCGGGGGGGTCGATCTCCGATACGGGTGGAAACATAAGGACGGGCCTCCTTAAGACACCTGGTGTCCATGTTCACCTATCAGTAAAATAGGTACCTAGGTGTTAGTCGGCTAGTGTGTTCCTTTAACCTCTCCTCGTAGCACATGCCCCTTAGTTCCGGGACTAGTTTTGTTGCAAACCTTTGAACTTTCTCTAATTTCTTGACGTGTTGGACCAGGTGTGGGTTCCGTACCGGTGCTGCATATTCCAATATAGGTAGGTGTGTGTGTGTGTGTGTGTGTGTGTGTGTATATAGACAAGTCACGGTGGTTCTGTGGGTATTTTGATGCGTGTGTGTGTGTTGAAGGAGTCTTGGTGGGTCTTGTCAGTATTTTGGTAGGTGCTGACGGCCGTGTGAGCCTGATTGATGGCCTCGCTGGACCAAGAACGAGGATTGATGACGTCGTCAGCGCTGCGCTAATGACAGCCACACCAACACCCCATAACAACCTCCACAACATTCACAAGATGTGTTCACCACATTAACATCTCACGGCTTTACACCAGAGCCGGTACATACTCTGCCACAGTAATAAATGGCATGGTTATATCCACAACCTGATATAAGGACACTTACGTACAGTTCAGAATATTTAAGCTAACGTTTCGCCACTCGTGGCGAAACGTTATCCTCCTTCACACGAAATCCATCAGCTATTTAATAATTCAAGTCATTCGTGTCCCGTAGTTGGGTTGGTAGCACACTCAGCTCACACACTGAGGTCCGTGATTCGATCCCCGATACGGCTGGAAACATTAGGATGTTTCCTTAAGATACCTGCTGTCCATGTTCACCTAGCAGTAAGTAGGTACCTGGGTGTTAGTTGACTGGTGTGGCTCGCATCCTGGAGGCAAAACCTAATTTTCCCGAAATGCTCTGCATAGCCAGGTACTTTCTACACAGTATGTCATTGATGTGAGCTATGGTCTGTACAAGTTGTACCATGAAGAAATAAATATTATTATTATTATTATTATTATTAATATTATTATTATTATTATTATTATTATTATTATTCAGTGAAGGCACAGATAACATATATGACAAGAAATAATTGCTCGTCCTTTATTAATCTGGCATCCACTCCAAAAACTCGACTATTACTACTACTATTGCTACTACTATTACTATTACCATTGCTACTACTATTACTACTATTGCTACTACTATTGCTACTACTATTGCTACTACTATTGCTACTACTATTGCTACTACTATTGCTACTACCATTGCTACTACTATTACTACTGCTATTCTTCGAATACACAGTAGAGCTACAACAGGAATAATGAAAAAGCCAGGATGAGCCCATGGTTCACCCAAAGATGCAAGGAGGCAAAAACCAAGTGTGCTAGGGAATGGAAGAAATATAGAAGGCAAAGGACCCAGGAGAATAAGGAGAGCAGTCGTAGAGCCAGAAACGAATATGCACAGATAAGAAGGGAGGCCCAACGTCAATATGAAAACGACATAGCAGCAAAAGCCAAATCTGACCCGAAGCTGTTATACAGCCACATCAGGAAGAAAACAACCGTCAAGGACCAGGTAATCAGGCTAAGGAAGGAAGGAGGAGAGACAACAAGAAATGACCGTGAAGTATGTGAGGAACTCAACAAGAGATTCAAAGAAGTGTTCACAGAGGAGACAGAAGGGGCTCCAGAAAGACGGAGAGGTGGGGTACACCACCATGTGCTGGACACAGTACACACAACCGAGGAAGAAGTGAAGAGGCTTCTGAGTGAGCTAGATACCTCAAAGGCAATGGGGCCAGATAACATCTCTCCATGGGTCCTGAGAGAGGGAGCAGAGGCGCTATGTGTACCCCTAACAACAATATTCAATACATCTATCGAAACAGGGAGATTGCCTGAGGCATGGAAGACAGCAAATGTGGTCCCAATCTTTAAAAAAGGAGACAGACATGAAGCACTAAACTACAGACCAGTGTCACTGACATGTATAGCATGCAAAATCATGGAAAAGATTGTCAGGAGAAGAATGGTGGAACATCTAGAAAGGAATGATCTCATCACCAGCAGCCAACATGGTTTCAGAGACGGGAAATCCTGTGTCACAAACCTACTGGAGTTCTATGACATGGTGACAGCAGTAAGACAAGAGAGAGAGGGGTGGGTGGATTGCAT
Organism: Cherax quadricarinatus; assembly: GCF_038502225.1. Classification (NCBI taxonomy): domain Eukaryota; kingdom Metazoa; phylum Arthropoda; class Malacostraca; order Decapoda; family Parastacidae; genus Cherax; species Cherax quadricarinatus. The sequence goes on from NW_027200885.1 coordinate 4,323, forward strand.
TTTCTTGGACTGCAAGAAGGCGTTTGACACAGTACCACACAAGAGATTAGTGCAAAAACTGGAGGACCAAGCAGGGATAACAGGGAAGGCACTGCAATGGATCAGGGAATACTTGTCAGGAAGACAGCAGCGAGTAATGGTACGTGGCGAGGTGTCAGAGTGGGCACCTGTGACCAGCGGGGTCCCACAGGGGTCAGTCCTAGGACCAGTGCTGTTTCTGGTATTTGTGAACGACATGACGGAAGGAATAAACTCCGAGGTGTCCCTGTTTGCAGATGACGTGAAGTTGATGAGAAGAGTTCATTCGATCGAAGACCAGGCAGAACTACAAAGGGATCTGGACAGGCTGCAGACCTGGTCCAGCAACTGGCTCCTGGAGTTCAATCCCACCAAGTGCAAAGTCATGAGGATTGGGGAAGGGCAAAGAAGACCGCAGACGGAGTACAGTCTAGGGGGCCAGAGACTACAAACATCACTCAAGGAAAAAGATCTTGGGGTGAGTATAACACCAGGCACATCTCCTGAAGCGCACATCAACCAAATAACTGCTGCAGCATATGGGCGCCTGGCAAACCTCAGAACAGCATTCCGACATCTTAATAAGGAATCGTTCAGGACCCTGTACACCGTGTACGTTAGGCCCATATTGGAGTATGCGGCACCAGTTTGGAACCCACACCTAGCCAAGCATGTAAAGAAACTAGAGAAAGTGCAAAGGTTTGCAACAAGACTAGTCCCAGAGTTAAGAGGTATGTCCTATGAGGAGAGGTTAAGGGAAATCAACCTGACGACACTGGAGGACAGGAGAGATAGGGGGGACATGATAACGACTTACAAAATACTGAGAGGAATTGACAAGGTGGACAAAGACAGGATGTTCCAGAGACTGGACACAGCAACACGGGGACACAGTTGGAAGCTGAAGACACAGATGAATCAAAGGGATGTTAGGAAGTATTTCTTCAGCCACAGAGTAGTCAGGAAGTGGAATAGTTTGGGAAGCGATGTAGTGGAGGCAGGATCCATACATAGCTTTAAGCAGAGGTACGATAAAGCTCATGGTTCAGGGAGAGTGACCTAGTAGCGACCAGTGAAGAGGCGGGGCCAGGAGCTTGGACTCGACCCCTGCAACCTCAACTAGGTGAGTACAACACACACACACACACACACACACACACACACACACACACACACACACACACACACACACACACACACACACACACACACACACACACAGAAACACACACACACACACACACACACACACACACACACACACACACACACACACACACACACACACACACACACACACACACACACACACACACACACACACACACACACACACACACACACACACACACACACACACACACACACACACACACACACACACACACACACACACACACACACACACACACACACACACACACACACACACACACACACACACACACACACACACACACACACACACACACACACACACACACACACACACACACACACACACACACACACACACACACACACACACACACACACACACACACACACACACACACACACACACACACACACACACACACACACACACACACACACACACACACACACACACACACACACACACACACACACACACACACACACACACACACACACACACACACACACACACACACACACACACACACACACACACACACACACACACACACACACACACACACACACACACACACACACACACACACACACACACACACACACACACACACACACACACACACACACACACACACACACACACACACACACACACACACACACACACACACACACACACACACACACACACACACACACACACACACACACACACACACACACACACACACACACACACACACACACACACACACACACACACACACACACACACACACACACACACACACACACACACACACACACACACACACACACACACACACACACACACACACACACACACACACACACACACACACACACACACACACACACACACACACACACACACACACACACACACACACACACACACACACACACACACACACACACACACACACACACACACACACACACACACACACACACACACACACACACACACACACACACACACACACACACACACACACACACACACACACACACACACACACACACACACACACACACACACACACACACACACACACACACACACACACACACACACACACACACACACACACACACACACACACACACACACACACACACACACACACACACACACACACACACACACACACACACACACACACACACACACACACACACACACACACACACACACACACACACACACACACACACACACACACACACACCACACACACACACACACACACACACACACACACACACACACACACACACACACACACACACACACACACACACACACACACACACACACACACACACACACACACACACACACACACACACACACACACACACACACACACACACACACACACACACACACACACACACACACACACACACACACACACACACACACACACACACACACACACACACACACACACACACACACACACACACACACACACACACACACACACACACACACACACACACACACACACACACACACACACACACACACACACACACACACACACACACACACACACACACACACACACACACACACACACACACACACACACACACACACACACACACACACACACACACACACACACACACACACACACACACACACACACACACACACACACACACACACACACACACACACACACACACACACACACACACACACACACACACACACACACACACACACACACACACACACACACACACACACACACACACACACACACACACACACACACACACACACACACACACACACATACACACACAACACACACACACACACACACACACACACACACACACACACACACCACACACACACACACACACACACACACGCACACACACACACACACACCACACACACACACACACACACACACACACACACACACACACACACACACACACACACACACACACACACACACACACACACACAACACACACACACACACACACACACACCCACACACAGACAGACAGACACACATTAGCGAATTAGGCTTGTTTCATGTTGCGAGGACACTCATGGCAGTGGTATGCTCAAGGAGTAATTTCAGCCTCCTGTTTGAGGAGTTTGGTAAATGATTAATTACTATATAGACTCCTTGTTGAGGCGGGAATTCAAACAGGAGGAGCCTGAAATTAATCCTTGAGCATACCACTGCCATAAGTGTCCTCGCAACATAAGATTTTGTTCGGATTTTTAATTTCGTTCCCCGGAGGGTTAGCCACCCAGGATAACCCAAGAAAGTCAGTGCGTCATCGAGGACTGTCTAACTTATTTCCATTGGGGTCCTTAATCTTGTCCCCCAGGATGCGACCCACACCAGTCGACTAACACCCAGGTACCTATTTGCTGCTAGGTGAACAGGACAATAGATGTAATTGGAAACGTGTCGGAATTTCCACCCGCCGGGAATCGAACCCGGGCCCTCCGTGTGTGAAGCGGGAGTTTTAGCCACCAGACCACCGGGCCCGTGGGGTCGAATCCTGTCCTGCCGCAGTTTGGTAAATGATTCAAAAGCACTTGTATATATATATATATATATATATATATATATATATATATATATATATATATATATATATATATATATATATATATATACTGAGGTATTAAAGTATAGTAAGATGGTGGTTAACAGGTGATATGTAGCCTTAATGATCTTCGTGTAGTTGTACTGCCTTAAACTCTATTAACCACTTACGTGATTTGATATAGATCGAATGGTGGAATTCGATCATGGTTTTTAACTGACCGAAACGTCGTCTACAGGGGTACACGATGTCGTAAGTGCTACGTTATTTGGTGCCCTGGTCCAGATGGTTCCCTGTGGTCCACTGGTTCACGTGTTTTGGTGGTCCATCAGGCTGGGCAAGGCTGGATGCCAGAGAGCTGGGATTGGCACTGTACTTGACAGGTGAGCCAGCCAGTGCCTGGTAAATGTGGCACCAACTTGACGGGACACTCTCTATTCGAATGGGAGGTACACAGTGCCTTCCCTGGCTTGCTTGCTTGCAAACATTTGTACATGCATACGTATTCACAAGCATACATATGTTGCAATAAGATCACAGTAAACAGGAGATATCACAATATGCAAAAAACCATTGTGAAAAAAATAGTGAACTTCCAAGCGCTTTCGTGATTTCTTACATTATCAAGGAACTGTTAAAATAATAGGACAGTAATAGGCTTATATGCACGTATACATGTGTACATCACATACACACATGTACGTACAAGAATACATGGTCGAATGCTGAAGCACTAGGCACACATTGAGGCTCGTGGTTCGATCCCCGGTACGGCTGGAAACATTAAGACGTGTTTCCTTAAGAGACCTGCTGTCCATGTTCACCTAGCAGTAAGTAGGTACCTGGGTGTTAGTTGACTGGTGTGGGTCGCATCCTGGGGACAAAATTGACCTAATTTCCCTGAAATGCTCTACATAACCAGAGACTTTCTATACAGTATGTCACTGATGTGAGCTATGGTCTGTATAAGTTGTGTCATGTACTGGTAGAAATAAAGATTATTATTATTATTATTATTATTATTATTATTATTATTATTATATACACACGCACATGCACAAGTATACGTTGATACACATAATAATGCATACACATACTTATGTACACACACGAATGTAGACGGACACATACAAAAAATGTGACATCATACATGTATACATATACATACATAAGTAAACTTGTATGTATACAGCCATAATGTGACTCTGAAGACACCGTGAGCGTGGGATATATCCAGTGTCTTCAGTGTCTTGTGGCTGTAGACTCCTGGATGGATCCATGTCTCACATGGAGGTCTGTTATCCGGACTAGAACTCTCACCACTGTTCCACAGGACTATCAAAACCCACTTGTTTTGCCCTATAGCTCCTGGGCCGGTGTTGTCCCTGGTTATGTGAATCCACGCTACGACAAGCACCACAAGCCGGCCACCAAACCGGTTCTAATTAAGTTTATTCAGGTATACACTCATACAGCAAGAATTTGCTTATACATTTTACATAGCCCGTAAATTTGCCGTTGAAAACAGATATAGAAGTCTCTCAGTATTACTGTCTCACAGTTGTTCTCAAGTCCGGACAAAACACTCAAAAAGTCCTGTAAGAACTGGTCATGGGTGGGAGGGTGGTAACTAGTTCCTACTAAGATGGATTTGGTCTTGGGAAGCAACACTTCGAACCACAGAACCTAGAGTTTGTCATTTAAATCAAGTCTTGGGTCGTAGGCTAAATCATTTCTCATATAGGTACATACCCTACCACTGTTGTTATTCCTGTCTAAGTGTTTTAGATTGTAACCTTCTATTGTGACCTCGTCCTTAGTCACCGTATCATCCAGCTAGGATTCAGGAATGGATGTAACTGCCTAGTTCTGTTAGCTAGAATCCTAGTTTCTGCCAATTTTGGAAAAAGTGATCTTGTGTTGACATGATGAAAAGTTCTAAGATATGTAAAGTCAAGACACCTAAAGGAAAGTAGTGATATTCTTGAACTAAAAACGGAAGATATGCACATATGTAAACAGTCAGAGAGAGAGAGAGAGACAGAGAGACGGAGCTTTCTCTCAGCCAGATAATTCTTAGAAAGTTCAGATTAAAAGAAAAAGAGAAACATAGAGCATGAATGGGCAGCAATTTTCTTAATGTATATCTGTGTGTGTGTGGAGAATGGTCCATTGTTGTTGTTGTACCACTGGGTAGTATCCACTGTATGTACCACTGGGTAGTATCCACTGTATGTACCACTGGGTAGTATCCACTGTATGTACCACTGGGTAGTATCCACTGTATGTACCACTGGGTAGTATCCACTGTATGTACCACTGGGTAGTACCCCCTATATATACCCCGAGTCTGCACCTCTTGCTTCATGATATACCAGGCTGACCTTAGGTACTTGACCCTCTCTAGCCTCTCTCTCTGTCTCTCTCTCTCTCTCACACACACACACACACACACACACACACACACACACACACACTAAGGGAAAGTCGTCAATTTATTCTTCTAGAAAACACTGACACAGTGCTGTCATATGATGTATTTTTTAGCAAAACTGTATTCGCCAGAAGAGGCTGTCTGAGACGATACATCTCCCCTCACTTCTTTCCCCTTAGCTAGTGAGAGGCTCTTGATCTAGGGAATTGGACCTGTGCTCCAGTTCTTTAAATTCAGACTGAATGCCTCCCCTCCACAGGCTCGGTATAATCCCTACGGGTTTGACACTCCCAATCATAATAATAATAATAATAATAATCTTTAATGACCCCTCACTCCTGTATACATTGTACATGTACTTGTAAAAATAGATTATTATTATTATTATTATTATTATTATTATTATTATTAATCTTCTCATGGCCCTTTCTTGTTCCCTTGGGTAGATTCTAACATCTGTATATTTCTTCTCTCCCTCTCTTCTGCCTCCTGTGTATCTTTCCACTGATTTGGGATGCTGGAGTTTTCTCTTTAAAAGTTTTGTTTATCCTGTGCATGGGATAGGTAGTCCTGGGAGATGGTAACTGGAGTGATAGTAACTCCAGCTCTGCTGGAGGGATGCCAGTGACGATGTCGTAGCTGATGTAACTTTAGTGGTATGTTTGACGATGTCCTCGTCGCTTTATTGAAGTCTCCCAGCCCCGGTTGACACTGCTGAAGCCTCCCAACACAGGTTGACACTGCTGAAGCTTCCCAACACAGGTTGACACTGCTGAAGCCTCCCAACACAGGTTGACACTGCTGAAGCTTCCCAACACAGGTTGACACTGCTGAAGCCTCCTAACACAGGTTGACACTGCTGAAGCCTCCCAACACAGGTTGACACTGCTGAAGCCTCCCAACACAGGTTGACACTGCTGAAGCCTCCCAACACAGGTTGACACTGCTGAAGCCTCCCAACACAGGTTGACACTGCTGAAGCCTCCCAACACAGGTTGACACTGCTGAAGCCTCCTAACACAGGCTAACACTACTAAAGTCACCCAACACAGGCTGACACTACTGAAGCCTCCCAACACAGGTTGACACTGCTGAAGCCTCCTAACACAGGCTAACACTACTAAAGTCACCCAACACAGGCTGACACTACTGAAGCCACCCAACACAGGCTGACACTACTAAAGCCTCCCAACACAGGCTGATACTACTAAAGCCTCCCAACACAGGCTGACACTACTAAAGCCTCCCAACACAGGCTGACACTACTAAAGCCTCCCAACACAGGCTGACACTACTAAAGCCTCCCAACACAGGCTGACACTACTAAAGCCTCCCAACACAGGCTGACACTACTAAAGCCTCCCAACACAGGCTGACACTACTGAAGCCTCCCAACACAGGCTGACACTACTAAAGCCTCCCAACACAAGCTGACACTACTAAAGCCTCCCAACACAGGCTGATACTACTAAAGCCTCCCAACACAGGCTGACACTACTAAAGCCTCCCAACACAGGCTGATACTACTAAAGCCTCCCAACACAGGCTGACACTACTAAAGCCTCCCAACACAGGCTGACACTACTAAAGCCTCCCAACACAGGCTGATACTACTAAAGCCTCCCAACACAGGCTGACACTACTGAAGCCACCCAACACAGGCTGACACTACTAAAGCCTCCCAACACAGGCTGACACTACTAAAGCCTCCCAACACAGGCTGATACTACTAAAGCCTCCCAACACAGGCTGATACTACTAAAGCCTCCCAACACAGGCTGATACTACTAAAGCCTCCCAACACAGGCTGACACTACTAAAGCCTCCCAACACAGGCTGACACTACTAAAGCCTCCCAACACAGGCTGACACTACTAAAGCCTCCCAAAACAGGCTGACACATCCTGGGTGACGGAACACAAGTGAAACACAGCCAGTCTTACCACTGTGTAACTGTCACACAGACTATGGCAGCAGCACACTGTTGATGCATACAGTTTTGATAAATAAAAATATTCTTGCCTTGCCTGGGCTGCACTCTCCTAAATGTCAAGCCGTGTTCATGTGTACACAAGCTGTGATGTACACCTGACTATAAAGGGTCGTGTTCCTCTTGTTTCACGCTAGAGACTGCAATATTTATCATCCAAAGTGACCCCAGACGTTGTGATGAGAGTGGGAGAGAGAGAGAGAGAGAGAGAGAGAGAGAGAGAGAGAGAGAGAGAGAGAGAGAGAGAGAGAGGGAGGGAACAATAGCATTGTCACTATCTGTAGAACCTTCAGAGGCAAAACTATTGGTAAAGTTGAATACTAAGCTATCTCTAGATGTGAGGCAGATAATAATAATAACTTTATTTATTACAAGTACATGTACAAGATATACAGACCATAGCTGACATCAGTGACATACTGCTATATAGAAAGACCCTTATTATACTTAGCATTTCGGGCAAATTAGGTCAGTGTCCCAGGATGCGACCCACACCAGTCCACTAACACCCAGGTACCCATATGCTGATAGGTGAACATAGACAATAGATGTAAAGAAACACGCTCAATGGTTCTACCCTCGCCGGGAATCCAACCCAGACCCTCGCCGTGTGAAGGGAGAGCTTTAGCCACCAGGCCACCAGAGGCCGTAATTGGCATTCAGTAGAATGGGCTTCAAAACCTAGTGTTCCTTGGCCAAGAACCGACAAGGATATTCACCCAGTGAAACCATTTTTCCTCTCAGTCGACAGGAAGCAGACCTATTTGCTGTACATTTTTCATCCACAGTGCAAGTCTCTGATCCACTTAGGGAACATCCACTGGCAGCCACAAGAACTGTGTTTCAAAGGTGACAATGAGACAGAATGAGATGTATCTCCTCCATAAATCCCTGGTCCAAGGAAAGGCTGTGTGGGTTGGTTAAGGTGAGTCCAAGTTTGCTGAGTAGGTGTACTGGCCAGCTAGCATCACCTTTCTCTTGCGTCTATCAACTCTGCCTAAAGTCAGAGGTAATAACCTTTGTAAAACAATGATATGTACCTTCCCTGTTTACCAACAAGAAGAGCAGACGATAATCTACAGTTCCTGTGAGCCAGTATTACTTATGTCAGTCACAGGCAAAATTCCTGAAACAACTCTCACGGTAAACGACAGTATTTTTTTATTATCACTCTTCGTGACCATCAACATCGCTTAGAAAAGGCCACTCTGTTGCTGCGCTTTACTCACACCTCTACAACACTATTGTCATCAAAGATTAGTTAAGTTATACCATGAATTAAGGAAAGATCCTGGACATCACCTTACGGAAGCAGACAAAGCAAATGCGTTAGGAATTATGTACAAGGTAGATTATAGGGGGAATGTAAACATGATATTAGGAGACAGGGGAACTCCGGCGCCTCTTAAGATCATCAGTGTAGTAGCACTGGACATTGCTGGTGCTGTCCACCGAATATGACACCAAGGACTCTGCAAAACTCCAAGCACTAGGAGTCTCTGGCTCCTAACTACACCTATTTAGTGACTACGTTCCACTGAGAGTTACTCAAAGTTGATCTTGAATCCAGTCTGCCGATGCCAGGAAGTCAGTGTATTCCATCACCTAACTGATCCATTTTGCAAAGCTTCAGTTTTCTTTTTTTCAGATAATTTTTAGTCTGGCCAACAATTAAAATTGGCAGCATTTAAACTCACCGAACGAGTACCAGATTAAATTTTAGACTTAAACCATTGGATTGGGCAGATTAATGCACTCTTTGGGTAAAAATTAACCTTCCTGCATCTCATCCAAAAATTCAATGTCTAACCAGATGCCTGTTTACAGTAGTAACAGCCTGGGGAATCACAAATGATGGTTTCTCTAAGGTGTGATGTTAATACTGGAGTTGAGTTACGAATGAATGGTGTGTTATAGCCCAGGGATGACCTTGGTATCATAAAAGTGAAATTTAAGCCGTAGATGTCTATGAAGAATCAACTGGCGAATCTTGCAAGCAAGGCAGCCAAGAAACTAACAGCACTGAGGCGTTCTGTGACAGCCCAGTAACAGCACTAAGATGTGCCTCGTGACAGCCCAATAACAGCACACACTCGTGACGGCACAATAACAGCACTAAGGAACCTCGTAACAGCACAATAACAGCACTAAGGAACCTCGTAACAGCACAATAACAGCACTAAGGAACCTCGTAACAGCACAATAACAGCACTAAGGAACCTCGTAACAACACAATAACAGCACTAAGGAACCTCGTAACAGCACAATAACAGCACTAAGGACCCTCGTAACAGCAAAATAACAGCACTAAGGATCCTCGTAACAGCACAATAACAGCACTAAGGACCCTCGTAACAACACAATAACAGCACTAAGGACCCTCGCAACAACACAATAACAGCACTAAGGAACCTCGTAACAGCACAATAACAGCACTAAGGACCCTCGTAACAGCAAAATAACAGCACTAAGGATCCTCGTAACAGCACAATAACAGCACTAAGGACCCTCGTAACAGCACTAAGGAACCTCGTAACAGCACAATAACAGCACTAAGGACCCTCGTAACAGCACAATAACAGCACCAAGGTGCGTACATTAGCTTCGTGTTCTTTGAATTACTCTCATCCCCCAAAACTGAGAGATAGAGAGACAGACAGATAGATAGATAGAGAGAGAGAGAGAGAGAGGAAAAATAGCAGCATCTCTGCATCACATGCTGGAGATGAAGAGGCTAATGACTCGCGTCACATCCATAGAAATTTTCAGATTAATTCCCGACGCCACAAATGAATTCTCACGTTACCTTGTAAATTAGTGATACTAGCCACAGAATTAGTGCTTTTGTAAACAAGTCGGTGTTTACAGTACCTATCTGTAAACACTCACCTGTTTGCTGCACCTATGGACAAGCACCTGTGTTCAACGTTTCTGTTTCGTTTCTCATGTGGTTACAGGTGTCGATTCACAGCTCCTGGCCCCGCCTCTTCGCTGGTCGGTACTAGGTTCACACTCCCTGCTCCAATAACTTTACCATACCTTTTCTTAAAGCTATGTATGGACACTGCCTCCTATTCTTTTTCCCCCACTTTATTCTTTTTCTTTTCCTCCTCCCTTTCTTCCTCTTCCTCAACCTCTTCCTCAACCTCATCCTCTTCCTCTTCCTCCTTCCATCTCGACGTACCCACCATCCCACTGAGTCGTTAAGGACGTTCTGGTAATGTCCTTATTGTGAGGTACTTAGAAGTCCGTGTTATAAGAACCATAGTCATATTAGAGTCCACTAGTAACTAGCATGTACGTAGAGAGAGAGAGAGAAAGAGAGAGAGAGAGAGAGAGAGTACACATACCTCAAGCAAAAATATATATTAAAAATATATATTAAATAGACATAATCTTGCATCAACGTGTCTGGCATTTTTTTTTTTTCTCATCTTTTTCTGTTTATTTTTTTGGTTTTTCTTCCTCGTTTAATTTACTCGTTTTTCTCTCCT